>NC_080572.1:107329927-107629927 GCF_030247185.1 Malaya genurostris
CGTTTTTTGGCAACATAATCGTTCGAATATGCCATATGTATACCAGATGATAGCAGAATTTTCGAGTTGAAAGCAATTCTATAATTATATTAATTTAAACTACTTACAGCAATAAATGCTAGAAAAACATAACACCCATATACCATTTGAATCAGTTCGTCGAGATCAGCAAATGCGTGTGTGACAAATAATTTCACTCAACCGTTTTCTACAAACTCAGATTCATATGAACAGTCGTGTGCTCCCAAACAAGGCACTTGAGTTACGTTTGGATTCGACTTCTGGTTGCGGAACTATAGGATATTACATGAAACGAAATTAAAATAAAGTAACAAAAAAAAAAAAAACACTGACGACGCACTGAAGGCACTTTCACCGAACCGTCACGGAACTGAAATGCGTGAATAGTTCTTAACAGTGGCATGCCGATCAGGGTTAAGGACTATTCACACATTTCAGTTCCGTGACGGTTCAGTGAAAGTGCCTTCAGTGCGCCGTCAGTGTTCTTTTTTTATCGGAACCCTTCCGTTCCATTTCCGTGCTGTTTCCGTTCCGGCACAGCCAATGGAATGACATACCGGCTTCAGTGAAAATAAAAAAATATCGGACGAGAACCGGTGTTTTCAACATGGTATGGTCGTTGACGATAAAAAAATAAAAAAAAAAAAAAAAAAATATCGGTGACGACGAATTTGAGTTAGCCGGACGGACGCTACACTGACGGCGAGCTGCACTGAAACGGCACGGTGCCGGATAGGTGTAAATGCGCGCATAGAAAACGAATGAAATAACATCAGTATCCGTGCACGGTGTCGTGCCGGCACTGAACCGGACCGGATATGTGTGAATACTCCTTTATTCGGTAGTGCTCCAACAATGTGTGGAGGGAAGACGATCCAGTGTTAGGGGCTGTTGTCCTGCTACAATAGGTGCAAGACACACACACATCATACATATGGATCGCGACTTCTATGAAGCATAGAAGCATTATGAAGTTTCTCTTTGAATAACAACAAGTTATAGAACACCCAACTTAGATCATCCGATATATAACCGAAGTTAGATCTTCCGAAATATGTCAAATGAAAACATAAAGTTCATGAAGAAATAATGGAAATCTTTTCCTCCAAGCTTGTACTTCTCAATTTATTTATTAAATAATTAAATTTATATGAAAAATGACAATATTCTTGTTTGGCAAAACCTGCTGATAATATAAAATTCTTAAGAACTGTAATATTAAATTATTTATAATAAGGGTTGTTTATCCAAAAACAATGTATAATATTTGTTATTAATTGTTTAGTTTTTTTTTAAATCATCAATATCAAAGAAGTGAACTCGTCAGCGGATTTTGTTACTGTTCGCCATCGTACCTTGGCGTGCTATTGAAAAGTAACAATTGCCATTCTGGGATGTTTTATTATCCTAACAAATCATGTTTAAAGATAACAAGCTTTATTGTTCAGAGATTTATAAATTAGTTATGCTTATTGTATCTCTTCACGGTACGCCGCGCTCAGGACGACTAACGTAGAAGTGAGTGCCCGATAATAATCTGCAATCAATATTCCTAAGAAACAATGCTTTTTGGTATGATCTCAACCTGACCGATTCCCGGCCAGCGCTGAAAGGTATTTCAACTAGCGTTGTCACCTTTAATGTTTTAATTTGAGAAGGCAATTCATCATATACCCTCAGCCTCAAATGATCAAAGTAATAGGCTTCAAACCCCGAAGATACATAAATTAATCATGCTTCTATACTTGTCAACTCATCAACACTTACACTGAACCTCGATGGCATGCTGTTGGATAGCCTTCCCGCCTTCCGTCGTTATTTCACACGTGTAGTCTCCGGTATCGTCCATTTGTACCTGACTGACCTCCAGGCTGCCGTTCTTCCACAACTGTACTCTCGGCGGTGGCGTCAAGTCCGGATACCTCGAGTCGGCCAGCAGCAGATCATCGCGGGACCACCGTACGTATCTGTAAGGAGCTTAAGAAGGGGAAACGAACACGATAATGGGGTTATGAGATTTGGGAGTAGACAAATCGGCAGGGCAATCAATTGGCATAAATCTAAATAAGTTGGCTATTGTCAAATGCTTAGTCCGGTTCATATTGTGGCGTTGAATGGATCCCATACTATAACACAGCACAGTACAACACGCGACGTCACTGTGGCAGCGGTGGAGGATAATTGAGTTAAGAAAAGTGCTTTTTCATTCGTGCGTTTAGAAAGGAACTCCAACAAGTGTATTATTTAATAACGCCACAGCATTCACTGGCATGTGGCTCAACCAAATCAAGTCATCAAATTTGTTGAGAGCTCTTGATTCGGTGCGTTTCATGGTTACGTGTTATGTTGAATGGAATGCACCATGGGATATTTGTCACTTGTCGTATGACTTTTGATGTGTCCACAGTGCACTTTGATCTACGACGATCGAAGTAAGCAATGAAATGCGCTGCGAGGAGCATTTTCCAATAAGTGCGTCACATGTGCGAGTGTAGCTTGATTTGTCATGTGTCAATAAGTCTAATTAAAGTCTAATAGATGAGCAAGCATCCAACTTACAATTATGGTAGCATGGTAGCAGAACTGATTCATTTTCATATGTTTTAACCGTTGTCGGCACACTTCTGAACTGCTGGTGACCATGTGCCGAAGTAGATTGAAGCATTAACGAGATTGTAGGTACCAACAAACAACAAGTGAGAAATTCACTCGTTTTAGTACCTCTGTTGTGAGTTGAGATCATCGTGCTGCCAATCATGATGTTCGCTGAAAACAGAAGTATTAAAGTATTAAACATCATATGGTGTTGAAATTCAATATAGTGCTTAGAACTGGATAATGATGATGATGATGATGATGATCTTTCGCACATTCCGTTAATTCAAACAACTATTCGCCAAGGTCTATTCTGATCGAGTTACACAGCGTTCTGTGCTGCGTTGCATATGCTAATTTGAATGATTCTGGAAATGCAAGGAATCCAATTTACCAAACTTGACAGTGCATAACAAATATACCGAAATCCCCAAATGCGTTTTTCGAGATTTCGAAAAGTGAGTTAGCTTTTACTGAAATTCGGCAAGACACTTGTCATCTGATGTCACTTGTCGATTTTGCATCGCACCACGAAGAAATGTCTCGAGAACCGAGAAAATATACATACCGTAATACTAATATGATGTTTAAGGACCGTTGTGACTATATTCGAAATATATTGGGTTTAAAGTACGTCGAAAAAAAAAACTAATTTTGTTGAAAACTCCCACTTTTGATCGGAGCCTCGAAGACTCCAAGGGTTATATACCATTCGAATTAGCTCGACGAGATCGGAAAATGTCTGTGTGTACATCAAAATTTTTTCTTTCTGCTGTGTAACAGATCGGCTGAAAATTTCGTATCGTTTCTATGAGAGGGCGCTACTAGAATTAAATCCATACCATTTTCAGTTAGTACCAACCTTCAAAAAATACGTGTATAAATTTGACAGCTGTCTGATTATTAGTTTGTGAGATATTGCATTTTGAGTGAAGCTACTTTTGTTATTGTGAAAAAAATGGAAAAAAAGGAATTTCGTGTGTTGATGAAACACTACTTTTTGATGAAAAAAAGTGCCGCCGATACCAAAAAATGGCTTGATGAGTGTTATCCAGACTCTGCACCGGGCGAAGCAACAATTCGTAAGTGGTTTGCAAAATTTCGTACTGGTCATATGAGCACCGAAGACGATGAACGCAGTGGACGTCCAAAAGAGGCTGTTACCGATGAAAACGTGAAAAAAATCCACAAAATGATTTTCAATGACCGTAAAGTGAAGTTGATCGAAATTGATGAAATTATTGAAATTTGCACTGAATGGGACTGACATGCGGGTACTTTGCATATGGGACAGACATGAGTTGATATTTTTTTCACATTTTATTGAACAAACCCAAAACTTTTATTGCAATTTCTGAGAGTATATTGAGCATAGATTTCATTCCTCAAGCTAACTCAAAATTGGCGAAAATCGATATGGGACTGATATGCGAGTATGGGCAGTACACATCTGTATTAAATTTTGGAAATCTGTATGAAATCTGTACTCTGATTTAAATCAGTATGCGAACGCAAAAATCTATACCATACAGATAAATCTAACAATTCATGTTTGTGTTTTTTTTATTCAAAACTGGTTCTAAAACTATCGTGTGTTGTCTTATAGTTGGCATTAGGCCCGTTTTAAGAAGAACTCTGATATTTTGAACCTGAGAGTGTAATAGTGCAATGTCTTGTTTTGATTGCTGTCGCCATTGCTAATTAATAGGCTGAATAAAGTACCAACGATAGGATGAATAAAAATCCTTTGAGATGAAATTAGAAGCAGAGTAGTGAACATATCAGAAGTGTTTTTAGCTGATTTTTTAAATATTATTTTGATTTCGAAGGAATGTGAATAAATTCTCAATGTGGAGCAAGGCGAATTAAGCCGAAATATGATAAATCCATAGTGATTTTAGTGGCTAAATCGGGTTTTTAAGGTAACGTCATTACAAATGAGATGCACTAAGGAGCCCTTACCCTAGTTGCTCTCAAACTAGCATAAGCTGGTTGAATTCGGTTTAGCCATCTTTGAGAAAATTGAGCGCATAGAAAAGAGTGCGTTTTGTCGGTTACGTTACTTATACCATTATATCTCCGGAACCAGAGGTGATAGCCGAAGTTCAAATTCGAACTTAATCAATGACGCAATAATAGCTTTTGAACGAACTGAATAAAATTGCTCCGTCATCTCCGCGAAAATGGAGCTGTCACAAAAATTTTTGATATAACAGTTCGGCTGAAAAGTTCGTATCGTTTAATAGAAACACACATTTTTTTGCCAAAACTCGTTTTTATTATTCAACATAATTGCCATCAGAGGCGATACAGCGATTATAGCGATCTTCCAACTTTTCGATACCATTTTTGTAGTACGATTTGTCCTTTGCCTCATAATAGGCCTCAGTTTCAGCGATTACCTCTTCATTGCTTCTAAATTTTTTACCAGCGAGCATTCTCTTGAGGTCTAAGAACAGGAAAAAGTCACTAGGGGCCAAATCTGGAGAATACGGTGGATGAGGGAGCAATTCGAAGCCCAATTCGTTCAATTTCAGCATGGTTTTCATCGACTTGTGACACGGTGCATTGTCTTGATGAAACAAAACTTTTTTCTTCTTCAAATGAGGCCGTTTTTTTAAATTTCGTCCTTTAAACGCTCTAATAACGCTTTATAATAGTCACTGTTGATGGTTTTTCCCTTTTCAAGGTAGTCGATGAAAATTATACCATGCGAATCCCAAAATACAGACGCCATAACCTTACCGGCCGGTTGTTGAGTCTTTCCACGCTTTGGGTTCGGTTCATCGCGTGCAGTCCACTCAGCTGACTGTCGATTGGACTCCGGAGTGAAGTGATGGAGCCATGTTTCGTCCATTGTTATATATCGACGAAAAAAATCGGTTTTATTTCGATATAACAGCTCCAAACACTGCTCAGAATCATCAATGCGTTGTTGTTTTTGATCGATTGTGAGCTCACGCGGCACCCATTTTGCACAAAGCTTTCTCATATCCAAATATTCGTGAAAAATATGTCCAACACGTACCTTTGATATCTTTAGGGTGTCAGATATCTCGATCAACTTCACTTTACGGTCATTGAAAATCATTTTGTGGATTTTTTTCACGTTTTCATCGGTAACAGCCTTTTTTGGACGTCCACTGCGTTCATCGTCTTCGGTGCTCATATGACCAGTACGAAATTTTGCAAACCACTTACGAATTGTTGCTTCGCCCGGTGCAGAGTCTGGATAACACTCATCAAGCCATTTTTTGGTATCGGCGGCACTTTTTTTCATCAAAAAGTAGTGTTTCATCAACACACGAAATTCCTTTTTTTCCATTTTTTTCACAATAACAAAAGAAGCTTCACTCAAAATGCTCTTGCACTCACTTTTCTCTGAGATGATTGAACCGATCTTAACAAACTTATACTCAAATGAAAGCCACTCTTATCCCATGGTAAATTTTTTAATTTCCTTTACTTCTGACTTCCGGTTCCAGGATTACAGAGTGGCAAGTAAAAATAGCTGCAAATTCTATAGTTGTATATAAAAATGTGTAGAAATAAGGATTTCACAGGCCTGGCAAGATGGCAACCACACAAACTCATACTGATTGCATATACCGGTCCCCGGAATCCGGTTCCGGAAATAAAATGTAATCTGAGACTACAGATAGAAATGTGCTTAAAAGTTCAAACCATCATTTAGACCGATTCTGCGAAAATTGAAAAAGAAAATCTTCTAATTTTGGCTCGTAACTATTTCGGATATGCACGTTTATGCCTGAACAAACTGCCTTGTTTCTATTTAATGAGCATATTTTTCAAGAATACCACAGTAATATTGTCGAGAATACAAGTCACAGGAGAAAGATATCAGTGTGATATTTGTTGTAATCGACTGATCACTTAAACTTATACTCTGATAAATGGTAGTTCCCATAGACAATACGAATAGTATAAATTGGGCTGTTCATAATTATGCGACGGTGCATTATCGTGGTGCAAAAACCAAAAGTTGTCGGCCTTTTTTTTTGCGAATAGCTTTGCGCAAAAGACGCATAACACTCAAATAGTGGCCCTTATTACGGGTATCATCACACGGTGAAAACCAAGTGAAGTGATTGGGACCCTTATTATCGGTATCACTTCACGGTGAAAATCGAGTGAAGTAAATTTAGGTTCTTAGCACGGAAGTCGCTTCAAAGACAATAGTAATTATTTGAATGAACTTGATGTCATTATGAATATCACGCCACCAACATTTCGTTGAAAAAACTTGCTTCACTTCACAATGCGTGATACTGGTAATAGGGAAAATCAAGTGAAGTGAATTCAGTCGGTGTTGAACAGTCGTTCGCACCGCACGCGTATGGCTCTTGGCTCCTGGAATTTTTTTTCTGGCTACCTAGAGTTTCATTGATTCAAGTCTTCAGTCTTTTTCAAGGCTACCTGAATCACTAACTAAGTGACTAAGTGATACAAAGAGTGATATTAGAGTGACTAAGTGATACAAAGAGTGATATTAGAGTGACTAAGAAATTAATCAGCCTTTTTTAAGGCTAGCTAGGAGTCTAATCGAAGACTAATTTAGCCTAGTCAATTAAATTTAAAATTTCATTAATTTCAAAAATGCCTGCGTCCAACCGGAAAGGCAACAAGCCTAAGGCTAAAAATAATTCAATACGGAATAAATCACAATCCGTTATTCAACATTTTTCTAATAACATTCACGATCTTATAGAATCTGAATGTAAAAATAAAAGACAACGGACGGATTTCCCTTCCGTTGATCCTATGCCGTCTAACAATATTTACGAGATTCTTCCTGAATCCGATTGTAGCGACATAGAAGAAAATTCTTCAAAAATTCCCAAAATGGACGCTTGTCGTTCTGGGAAGAAACATCAATCTATGCCACCAGTGACAGTGATGATTTCCGACTTCAAAGCATTCCGTACTGAGCTTTCTACTTTTCTCCCGGAAGTAAAAGTCTCATTTCAAATCGGACGAAGAGGAGAATGTCGAGTCTTGGTGGATGGATTGGAAGATTACGAACGTCTTATTCGATATTTGTCCGAGAAACTTCATAAATTTTATTCATATGATATAAAACCAGACAGACCCTTCAAGGCTGTCTTGAAAGGATTATCAAATGATCAAAGTATTGATGAAATTAAAAATGAACTAAAAGAATTGCTTGGTTTTGCCCCTTCCCAAGTAATACTTATGAAAAAAAGAGCGAATGGTACTTCTAAACCACGCTCTGGAATTTCCCTTGAACTTTACCTAATACACTTCAATCGAAGTGATGTAAACAATTTGAAAATTTTAGAAAAAGTACGTTTCATTTCCCACATTAAAATTCATTGGGAACATTATAAACGGCATAATCGTATTGCAAACTTAACGCAATGTCGTCGTTGCCAAGGCTTCGGTCATGGAACCAAAAATTGTCATATGGATATACGGTGTTTGAATTGTGGTAAATCGCATTCGAAAGACGTTTGTCCAATGAATGAAACCACTGATAAATTTTTATGTTCAAATTGCAATGGAAATCATAAATCCAATTATTTGAAATGTCCTGTCAGGGAAAAAATTTTAAACGCTCGTTCGCTTAGACAACAAGTCAAATCAACGACCTTAAATTTACAGAACATACCTGAAAATTCTTCTAAGGCACCTGCCAATTCGTCTTCTAACGAAAACAATTTATTGACAGGTAGATCGACCTCGTCATCATCTTCTTCTAATGTCAGTTATGCTGGTATATTAGGTAGAAATCTATCTCCTATTTCTTCTAATGTAAATAATCAAAACACAGGACCGCCTTGCAGTTCTTCTTCTAACGAAAACAATTTATTAATAGGTAGACCGGCCAAATCATCTTCTTCTAATGGCAGTCTACCTACAAATATTCCTTCAATGCCATTCGCTTCTTTAAATGAAGTCGATTTAGGCGATATAACTGAAAATAAAATGATCTACCTACAAGATCAACTTTTTCAAATGATCATCCAAATGAATTCGACTTCATCACTTTTTGAAGCATTTCAAATCGGATGGAAATTTGCAAATAATATTATAATGAATTTAAAATTTAACAGTGATGTTAAATAATTATTTGAATATTTTAAATTGGAATGCTCGATCTTTGAAATCGAGTGAAGATGAATTTTATAATTTTCTCAAAGTTCACAAAATTCATATTGCCATTGTGACAGAAACTTTTCTTAAACCAAATGTAAAATTGAAAAGTAATCCACATTATGTGGTTCATCGATTTGACAGGTTTACTGGAATTGGTGGTGGAGTTGCCATTTTTGTCCAACGGCAAATTAAACATCGAATTTTACCTTCTTTCAATACTAAAGTTATTGAAAGCTTGGGAATCGAAGTTGAAACCATTCATGGAATTTATTTCATCGCTGGAGCATATTTGCCATTCCAATGCACCGACGAACAATTAAATTTCTTTAAAGGCGATTTGCAAAAACTTACAAGATATCGATCGAAATTTTTCGTAATAGGGGACTTAAATGCTAAGCATGTCCAGTGGAATTGTAGGCAAAATAACAGTAATGGTAAAATACTTCATAATCAACTCTCAGCTGGTTACTTTACAGTTCTTCATCCCAGTAATCCTACTTGTTTCTCTTCCGTGAAAAACCCGTCTACAATTGATCTGGTTCTAACAGATCAAAGTCACATTTGTAGTGAACCGATTACTCATGCTGATTTTGACTCAGATCATCTTCCTGTAACATTCAGACTTTCCAACGAAGCTATAATTAATCCAATTAGTTCTATTTTCAACTATCATAGAGCTAATTGGTTGGATTACAGATCTCACATTGAAAATCATGTGGATCATGAAACTATTTTAGAAAATTCTGCGGACATCGACACAGCAATTGATAATTTGAATCATTATATTATCGAAGCTAGAAATCTTTCAGTTCCCAAAGCTCAAACTAAATTAAATTCTCCTATCATCGATGACAATCTTCAACTGCTCATTCGGTTGAAGAATGTTCGTCGACGACAATATCAACGTTCTCGTGATCCTGCTATGAAAAACATAGTTAAGGATTTACAAAAGGAAATTAAACATAGATTTACTCTTTTGCGAAATGAAAATTTCGCTAAAGAAGTTGAACAAATTAAACCATATTCTAAACCTTTCTGGAAACTTTCTAAGGTTCTTAAGAAACCTCAGAAACCAATTCCTGTTCTCAAGGAAGGAAATCAAATACTTCTTACAAATGGTGGTGAAAAAGCTCAAAAGCTAGCTCAGCAGTTCGAGAGTGTCCACAATTTTAATTTAAACGTTGTGAGTCCTATTGAATATGAAGTCTCACTGAAGCATGATCATATTTCAACCCAAGTGTTATCACACGATGACATTATTGAGACGAATTTTGATGAAATTAAATCAATTATTAGGAAACTCAAAAACATGAAGGCTCCTGGTAATGATGGAATTTTTAATATTCTTATTAAAAATCTTCCCGATGTTGCCTTGAGACTCCTGGTTAAAATTTTCAACAAGTGTTTTTCATTAGCTTACTTCCCAAAAAGATGGAAAAACGCTAAAGTAATTCCTATCCTAAAACCTGATAAAAACCCAGCAGAAACATCAAGTTATCGCCCAATTAGCTTACTTTCTTCTATCAGTAAACTTTTTGAAAAAATTATCTTGTTAAGAATGATGACTCATATAAATGAGAATTCAATTTTTTTACCAGAGCAGTTTGGATTTCGTCATGAACATTCAACTACTCATCAACTTGTCAGAGTAACGAACATGATAAAATCAAATAAATCTTCTGGGTTATCCACTGGAGTTGCTCTTCTAGACATAGAAAAAGCATTCGACAGTGTTTGGCACAAAGGTTTAATAGCAAAAATGTCTGATTTCCAGTTTCCTATTTATTTGATCAAAATGATTCAAAATTATTTAACTGATCGTACTCTTCAGGTTAGCTATCAGAATTGTAAATCTGAATTGCTACCCGTACGAGCCGGTGTTCCGCAGGGTTCGAGTGTAGCTCCAATCTTGTATAATATTTTCACTTCTGATCTTCCAAATCTACCCGTTGGTTGTCAGAAATCGCTATTCTGTGACGACACAAGTCTGTTAGCCACAGGTAGAAATCTAAGAGTGATCTGCAGTCGCCTACAAAGAAGTTTAAATATTTTCAGTGATTATCTGTCAAAATGGAAAATTAAACCAAATGCAGCAAAAACGCAATTAATTATCTTTCCTCACAAGCCAAGAGCTTCTTTTCTTAAACCAAACAATAATCACATTCTCAAATTGAATGGCTTGGAATTGACATGGTCTGATCAAGCTAAATACTTAGGTTTAACGTATGACAAAAAGCTCACTTTCAAGGATCACATTGAAGGAATCCAGGCAAAGTGTAATAAATATATTAAATGTTTATATCCTCTTATAAACAGAAATTCTAAGCTCTGTCTAAAAAACAAATTGTTAATTTATAAACAAATTTTCAGACCAGCCATGCTTTATGCGGTACCAATTTGGTCAAGCTGTTGTTCCACCAGGAAGAAAACGCTTCAAAGGATTCAGAATAAAATTCTGAAAATGATTCTGAAGCGTCCTCCCTGGTTTAGTACAAATGAGTTACACAGACTCACAAATATAGAACCATTAGATGTAATGTCACATAATATTATAAGCAAATTCCGACAAAAATCGATGCAATCTTCAATTGAATCGATTCGCTCTCTGTATTAGTTAGTAAGTTAGTATATAAGTTCCTTTTCCCCATTACACAATACAAGTAGGTTTAGAATTTTCCCTACACAAAAATCTCAGAATTGCGGAAGCAAATGATGTCTTCATGGTAATAACCAAATCATATATATATATAACAGGGCTGAAAAGTCACCACTTGTGGCTGAACACCCAATTTAAATCTTAATAATTTAATTTTAACTCATATTCCAATAAATAGTTATTTAAAAAAAAAAAAAAAAAAAAAAAAGAAAATTTAATACCTCTGCTATCATTCCTGTAAAATCACATGTCGTGCCTGTATAAACCAAATCGGGCGTGTAAATTTTAACTCTCGTGTAAAACTACGCAAAACATAGCGTTCCTTTGTGTGCATAAGATTTGGCGTAATTTTACATGGAATTTTTTAACTGTGTGTAATAAAATTTAAAAAAAAACTCGTTTCAGTAGTACGAACATTCTTGAAACAAGAAAATTGTGAAGGCTATTGCAGAGCAACGGTTTGATACATTCAGTCGAAACTGATTGAAAAACAAAAATATTTCGATAGCTCATGCAAATACAAATCATTTGTATTTGGTTCATGCAAATAGAATATGTTCTTTATATGCTTACGAGGAACTGGATGACTTGAAAAAAAGTTATGTTCAAAACAAACGAATCTGTCTAACAACCGGAAACATTTCTCTGCGTTGCTGGAGTGATGAATCCAAACAACTTTTTGTTCCCTTGCCAGAATAATAGCGTAAGCCTCAACTTACCTTCGAATGATTATGTGAGCATATATCCGGTTAACTTGTAAATCACTCTAACAGAAACTTCAATTGCAATTATCTGTTTGATTATTCTACACTAGTTCAAATTTGATTTGCTCGACTTTTGCCTTCAGCATGACACTTTTCATTTCTCTTAGCAATTGGATCGTAGATCTTCATCGATAATCATAACAATTTCACACACAATTATCCCAATTTAACACGTCGTTCCTGGTAAAACTCTCACTTCATGTGCTTCCGAAACATACGGGTTCACTATACCAAAATCACGCAACCACTTAATTCCTGTGTGGCTTTTCAAATTGGATCAGTTCTCCCTTGGTCGCACTATTCTTTTGTGCGTTATGCTTCAGTTTGGTAAAAAGACACGTTCGGGTATAGGTCACCAGAAAAAAAATACATCAAATATTTCAATGAAAGCACCCGCTTCTCAATGCCCTTCGGTTGGTTTGGTTGGTTGGTTCGAAGGCATAAATCACACGGTTCTAGGTTTCCATTGACACGTTCAGAACGATCCAACGATCCTGCCGAATGGTTTGTTC
Source organism: Malaya genurostris (assembly GCF_030247185.1). Classification (NCBI taxonomy): domain Eukaryota; kingdom Metazoa; phylum Arthropoda; class Insecta; order Diptera; family Culicidae; genus Malaya; species Malaya genurostris. The sequence goes on from NC_080572.1 coordinate 107,342,614, forward strand.
TACACTTTCGTACTGCAAAAGAGAATCCAGCAAAGCGTGTGTTGACAGCGTGGTCGTCAAATGGATACTGACCGGCCTGGCCGGGGAAATTCATTCATCTTTGTGAACTTGCGCGCGCCACGGTATGGTGGAGTTGATACGTACGGGCAGTCGAGGGGCGCCATCCTATGTTTGGCGCAGTACAGGGCGAAGCCTGATGACCATCATCAGCAGATGCTACTCGATGTATTGCACTAGTGATCCGGTTGCAATTTGGAACGATCGCAGAATCATTAAAACTCTCGCGGATTCATGGTCCATGAGATCCGATGATTTTGAAATTTTCGTGTTCTATGCGCCACATGCTTATTCAAATATCAATGTAGTCTTTGAAACTTTGCAATTAAATGCCTGCATCATGGCACTCGAGGGGTTTTGCTTCAGAAAAGTGCTGGATGTGGGATATTACGGATGTTCTGTTAATTTACTAAAACGAAAGATATCTTATTGCCACCTTTTTTTATTTTTATTACTGGATACAAATCTTCAATTTCAATCAAAAAGAATGTCTAATAACAAAAAATCTAATCAACATATTTTACACCGTGATACGTACCAGGTATATATTTGGTGTGAACGAGCATAAATTTTGTTTTTGTTTGGTTGGTATGACAACTGCCGAACATATTTATGTCGTTTTCATTTGATGCTCGATTAACGATCAGGTTGATACCAAACCTAACCTAGTTTCCATCCTCACTGCTGATAAACCGTTTGTTTGAAGCGAATTTCGAACCTAGTTTTAACGTCATTGAACCAACAATGGAGTCTGTTTCGAACCTGATTCTTATATTGGGTTTCCTCTCATCCCCGTTGTTAAGCGCGAACCCAATGCTGTTTATTTGATGAAACTGCCCTCGGTCAGTTTCAGTTTTCCCTAGCAAAAACGACATTAATATACATCAAATCATTGAACAAACAACACCATATATTTTCATCGAGTTAAAAATGTCGATGTTTGTATCCGAAAGTGATGATTTGCGGAAAGCATTATTTTTTTCTTTTGAGTTGCATCGAATGCTTATTGTGGCATATGGTGTTCGATTCAGAGATAACGCTTTTGATGTGAGAAACGAAGAAATTGGAAGACCATCAAGAAAGTTTGAAGATGCCGAATCGCAAGCTAGATTGGATGAATATGATACTTCTAGTAAAAAGCAAATGGCAGCAATGTTAAATGTTCCACAACAAACAATTTCTGACTGTTTAAAAGCTATGGGAAAGGTTCAAAAGTGTGGAAATGGGTGCCATGTGAATTGAATGAAAGACAGATGGAAAACTGAAGAAAAAACACTTGTGAAATTTTGCTTTAGTTTTGAATTGAATTGTTACTGGTAAAGAAAAGTTTATTTTAAGAATCCTAAACGGAAAAAATCATGGGTTTATCCTAGACAACCATCAATATTGATTTCAAAACCAGATCAATTCGGAATTAAGGCAATCCTCTATGTTTGCTGAGATCAAAAGGTGTGGTATATCATGAGCTTCTAAAATCTGGTGAAACTGGTAATACTAATCGCTACAGACAACAAGTGATCAATTTGTATCATGAATTGATATAAAAACGATTAGTGCGGGCCACAAGACATGGCAAAGTAATTTTGCTACACGACAATGCACCTGCAGCAAAACTGCAATCCCAGTACTTGGCAAATGAAAGACATTTAACAGTAATAAGTCCAATATCAAATAGAATAACACACAACGAAAAAATAGCAAATAATAGAAATATTTCTTTATAACACCGCAGGCGCTATTCAAAATAGAATACATTTGAACAAGAGTTGTTTTACAAATCATCTGTGAAAAATATTATTCTTTATATCTAGAACCTAGATTCGTGACCTCTACTATAATATAATATAATATTTCGGTTAATGCTAAGGAGCAAAACTCTTTGCAAGCGTATGAGTAATGTCAACAATGTGTGCGTGAAAACAAATTCCGGCGCTTCTTTTCCTGATTCTTCCATATGGTTGAAAAATAAACCAATCTGTTCATACTGCTTAAAATTGCAGTTCAATAAAAGCGGAAATCTTAGTCTAAAACTTTTCCGTTTTCCTTAAAACTGCTCGAGAAAAATTATTTCAGTTTCAGCTTACTTCCACCGACACATTTGATTAGCAACAAACACATTCCTATATGGATTTCCTCTTGCAGAAATTATTGTGATCTAAAGATTTACGTACCTTCTATAAGTAAACCCGCAAAATAGAAACCCTTAATTTAACACGTGAAAGGCAATGGATATGGAATGTTGTAGTAGAACTATTTATTTTTCCGGAAATCTGCTTTTGTAACAGAAAATATTTAGTTTTGTTTATTTTGTGTAGCGCAATCTAATACAATTGCATTGAAGCAGTGTTGCTAACTTTTTTATCAAAGAATTAAAATCTCCATTCATAAAATGTAAGCAATTTTCCATCAAACGTTGGTGAAAAATTGATCAAAACTAATATTTCATCCAAAATGTCAGGTTTAACATTTATTTGAGAATAAATCATTGTTAAAAAAGATTGTTTGAAACTCAATTGTGCAAGCCACTTTGAAAAACTCGTTGCACTGCATATATGAATACATAGATCTATGACATACGTTCCAAATAAAATGTACGTAATACACAAATTACCAACACAAGTTATTTTGGTTTACTTTTGATCCTTAATTGTACTACTACTGGAACTCGTAGATGCTGATTATTTTCAGCAATTTACTTAAAAAATCAAAGGCTTTAACCATTAACCAATATTTGATTCAAGCCAAATGTGAGATTTTTGAAAGATATCGACAAATCGAAAATCACCATCGGGTTTTAGAATACCAGAAACACGCCATCATGGATTAGAAGATTTCTTAACACATTGTTTTTTTTGCAACAATATCAAGACGTCAATTTTTGAGACCCACTCTTCAAACCCGTTTCAAAATGTCCATATGTAGTGAATTGAAACAATATTGATAATCCGGAGCCCAATATCTTAGGATTCGAAATAGCCTAAACGATCACTTTTCGGTACATTTACTCTGTTAGTACAGCATCACCAGAAATCCCATCGTTCACCGATGAACCAAAATTAATAATGAATTGCAATGCAATGAATATTCGCCCAAACGAACTTGGTGTGCAGCTGGCGTATTTGGCCACCCACATCCTGCAAATTCTAGCAGTTGGTTACACTGAAATGAAAATCTTATTTATATTCATTAGATTTGTCATATGAATCATATGCAGAATATAATTCATAGAAATTATATGGAAACTTATAATCTTTATTTAATGTGTACGTCAAATCTAAATGGACGTTATCATAATGAAAGTTATAAAAATATCCCATATAATTTATATGGAAATCCGATGGAAGTCGTGAATCGTACTGCTTGAAGCTGAAGAAATAGTTGTGTCTCCGATATTCATCAACTGCTCCAGACCATTTTTTTTCAGGAAGTTCCGCATCTCAATGTAATTTTAAATCGCTGACAAGACAGCTCATCCAACTTCGTTCAAGGATATGCGTTAACGGACCATGAAATATATATCCGGTACATTTCATTACTCTATCTGTCTAGTAAGATTCATTTTTATTTTCAGTCTCGGGATCTCACTTCTCTTTCGCAAATATCATGAGGTGCTCCCTTACCGAACGGAATACTAGTAAAGCTTGAATCCTCAAAGAAAAGTAGTAGTTGGCGATTATCTGCTATTCGTATGAGCTCCATTGAAAGTTATATATATATATATATATATATATATATATATATATATATATATATATATATATATATATATATATATATATATATATATATATATATATATATATATATATATATATATATAAAATTTTTATAAAACTGGTCATATGGTATATATGAACCTATTTAAATAAAATCGAAGTGAATATTATATGCGCTTCATAAATTGTTCCAATGTATGTTGTGCGGATATCTAGTAATGGTTATAAGACGCGCCAATCAATTTGACTCAGACCGGAAATTTCATTCGTTATATGGAAATCCTGTAAAAATAACGTTAAGAAGAGTTTTATGTTTCATAAGATTATCTCATATATTTGACATGATGTTGAACACATCTTGTAACTATTATTGGAAATGCTAATAGTGCAAAATCATTAGAATATCATATAATGTGAAAAAGAAAATTTAGCTCAGTGTACTCATCGAGCGGATGACAAAGCAAATATTTCATCCATCCGCTCTGTATGAAGGAAGAGGTTAACAGAGCAGAAAAATGTGTAAAAAAAAAAAAGTACAAAGAGTACATATTTATGGGTTCCGTTTTGTGCGAAAATCCATACTGTGCACAGCGGCGCGGTTTTTGTCGTGAATACGACTTACTTTACTATAAGGCGCCTTTTCAAAATTTACCTTCTGATAGAATGATAAGTTTTTGATCGTGAATATCTCTTGTTGTATCTAACGAATCAACATAATTTTTTCTACACGCCATCGGAAATATGATCACAATTTTATGATAAAATTATCAGTTGTGTGACATAATCTCAAATAATTCAAAATTAAATTTTTCTGAAATGTTTGGTATAAACGAGTAAGGCGCGTTTGCCTTGCTCGTATTTTTAAAGCTCATAGCTCAGTGATCTATAAAAGGATTTATATAATCTAACTACCAATAGAATCAAAATTTTTCAACTTGAACGTGTATAGCAAAAGCATTGAAGTATTATAATAGTACACTATTGAGAAACCTGTCTCATTTGACCCATGTCAACACCAGCCAATCAGAACGCGTTCTGAAGAAGAGAACAAAATATCTGCTGCTGTACAAAAAATCGTTCGAGAAAAATGTTCCGAAAAGTGTTAAATATCGTGATGAGTTCCTTAATTTGATCCTTCTGAATTCTAGAAACGAATCCCTACAGCATATTGATAGTTTCTTTCAATAAATTATGCAAATCCGAAATGAAATAATCGATATTCAAATTCTGTATGCGCCCATTAGTGAAAAGCTACAAACGAAATCACGTAAAAAGAAAGCTCCTAACAAAAATTGGATCAGTTTGGATTCTATCGCCACTGCGAGCAGATGTATTTTGTGTCGTTTGCAAAGCTAGTTTCGTTTCCGCCAAGAGCGATTACGTCACAGCTGCCAGTCATTTGCATTGATGAAAAAAACAACGGTGGAGAGCATTACACAAAATCAGCCATTCTAATGGCTCAAAAGTTTTTTAAAGAACTATTAGGATTTGTTGTTCGCAAATCGAAGGTAAATATCCTCAGTTTAGTGCAAATCTAGAACAGTTTGGTTAGATTTGTGCACTTTTCGCTGTGTTAAATTCACAGTAATCGAGATCAAGTGAAGCCTTCTTTGTTTTTGCGAAAAATGTTCCAGCAAATAATGTTTTCTTTATTGGAATATTATAATCGGTTGTAAATGCTACACCTACACCAACCATATCAGTATCGTACCCACGTACTACAGTTCAGTCTGGAATTAGATGACGGAAGTCAGCGGCATCCATCGGAATTCGAATTCAACACATCACTCTCCATCACAAACGCTTTCATAAAAGGTTATTTTCAGAGCCACCATTATTTTATTATAAAGAACTATACTGGTTATTTCATAATATTTGTGTTTCAGAATGTTAAATGTAATTAATCTGTACTTTAGTTTAGGTGCATCGTATCAAATTCTACATACAATTTCATACAATTGATCAACTAATTGATATTCGGAAGTGTTAAGGAACATGTCAGTTGTTTTCGTATTCACGACATCCAGTTATGTTTCTGACATTACCCACCTACCTTTTTTTCATGCATAACACAAAACCTCTCTATATCGACCGAAACAGAACTGCTACTGAATGAAATGCGAGGTTTGAATCAACGATCGAAACCATCGGCCTTGTTGGAAGAATCATTATGGCGTGCTGTGATTGAAAAAAAAGGTTTTTCAAAGGTGTACTATACTACAGTAAAACTACGTTGCAATTTGTGTTTAAAATAAATGTTTCTAAATCTATTAATAGTTAAATTATATGAATCCATCAATAAATGACTGAGTCTTAAGAGTTCAAAATTATGGCAGAAAAAGGTTACGCGGTTAAGAGTAGGGCATTTTAATGCTAATACTTTTGGTTTATAACTATACATAGACTTTTGAAGCCTGAATAGTCCAGTGTCGCACTCGGACGACGGTTTTGAAGTAGTCAGGCACATATCAGTTCCGTTCAGTTCTATTCTGGTTGAGAGGTTGAGAGCTTACATGCTGGAACTGAATTCCGGATCTCGGAGCTTAATTCCGGAGTTCAAATTCAGAATTCAGTTCTAGAACTGAATTGCAACTGAATTTTGAGCTTGTTTAGCTCTTGAACTCAGGTTGCAGTTCGTGAGTTGCATCTTTTTAGAACAATTTAATATATTCCCAACTATGCGCAGTTTTCCTACTATGTAAATCTACTAAAAGCTAGTCCATACCATTGGAAATATGTTCGATAATTTATGATAAAATTTTCATTAGTATGAGATATTCAAAAATTGAAGTTTTCTAAAATGTTTGGTATGAAAAAACATTAAGGTGAATTTCAGTGCCAAACTATTGCGTGCAAAATTCCAAATACACGAATTGAACGAATCATCATATAAAGCGTATCATGCAAAGTGTGATTGAGTTGGACTCACGACACGTTTTTTCGCTAGTAAAACAGACTAACTGTGGACGGTTATAAACCATGAGTATTGTTAATTGACTAATTCGAGGGAGACATATTTGTGAATGTTTTATAAGACGGTCAATTTAGTCATTCAATTTATAGCCAAAATGATCGTATAATTGATTTTCGCGAATTATAGCGAAATTGTTCATTCTTTGTTACAAATCAAAATCTTTGTTACAAATCAAAAATTATATTTCGAGTTTCCAAATTCAAATAGTCAAAACCGAGCAGATTCTAAGATTTTTTTTATTGTATTCTACTATTTTTAATTTATGATTTATGCATTGCTATATGTTTAAGGTACAACAATTCACCAAATATGTTTTGACACTTCCCAAAAAGGTACTATTGAAAATACAAAAATACGAATATTTTGCGTTATAAATTGAAAATATTTGGTTTCATCTACAGTATCATGAAAAATGCAATCATTCCAATTTTTTTGGTGAATAAAAAAATAAGAACAGAATTCGCTCAAACCAAAGAAAAATTCTCCGAAGTGTGGAAAAGCATGTCAGCATATTATGTCTCTGATATTACCACCCATTTTTTTTATTTTTGTACATTGATTGAACGTTCTGGGAAAAGAACTCGAATATTCATATGCAAACCCGATCCCAACACTTACCTGAAAAATTAAGACAAAAATCTGCTCGTACTCATTCGGAACCTGAAAATTTTTAGTTTTCCTAATCGGGCACGAGTCGGGATTCGGGTTTAAATACTTCAATCACGAATCAATTGCTCCGAACTCTTAGAATTGTTCTAATAGATATTGATCGTAGTGATTTCGAACCCATGATTTTCTTCAAATCCTCTATGCTAGTATAAAAAAAGTCATTTGCAAGTATGTGCCGCATATTCAACCACTGTTCCAGTACATTATACTGAATGCAGAATGAGAGGATGCGAAATGGTATATGAATTCAAGCCCATTATATATCAAAGCATATCGCAACATATGATTTGTTTTTCATTATATTATTTATTATATATTTGATTGTACTATATTTTTTTTCATATTATTGTTATTATTATATTTATTGTTATTATTATTAATTTGTCATCAATAATAATACCATATATTATTTTTATAGATGAGGATATTATTATTATTATTATTAGAAGAGAAATATTTTACTTCCTGCAGTATTGAGAAAATAGAAGAGCATAACTGACACTCTACATTAACTGTTATTTTGTATATTGTTTTGTAAATAATATATTATAAAACAATATACAAAATAACAGTTAATTATAGTATATTATATTATATTGTATGACATTGTATTATAAAATATTAAATTAAATTAAATTAAATTATATTATATTGTGTTACATTACATTATATTATGTTATATTACATTATTTTGGAATCTATTATATCATTTTATGTTATATTAATTTCATTACACTATGTTTCATTGTATTTATCAATATAAAACATTTATCACGGGGACGTAAAGAGGAGAGAGCATCAGGGCATCGGACAAATTGATGACTGGACGAGGGATTGTGGATAGCCAGCCCAAGTCACTTGAAGGCAACTTGTTTCCTTCTGAAGGTTTGACATGAGTCTGACGCGCCCTTCTCAAACAAACCATCAGGCGGGTTCAAGCATGTATAGCGATATGCTTCATCCATGCACTGGATATTAGGGTTGGAAGAGCATCTTTTATTCCCGCGGAATACGAGTAAGTGACTCTACTTACATATCCGCCCAACCCTTTTTGTTCGCTTTTGGGTAACAGCTATAGTAAGAAGGTGAATGTATGAGTCATATCGGGGCTACTGTAAGTCTACCCGCATCCACTGGCAAGTCCTTGAACTGATGGTGGCTTCACATCACATCACATTTATTCATCGATTTGTTTATCTATATAAAGCAGGAAAAAGCCTGTCAAACTTACTCTCCAACAGTCATAAAACTTTCTCATCTTTTGCATCACCAGATTACAATTATCCAAATGATATATTTTCCCTAAATGTAGTGCGTATACAGTAACTAAAACTTATTACACAATGACCTGAGGAACTGCTGGACAGATACTAACTACAGTAGGCTTTACCCGGCTCAAAAATTGATTTTAAAAATATTCAATAATTTATGGGCAATTACAACACACGCATTAAAAAACAAAACTAAAACTTTTAGTAAAAAATTTCAAGACCTTTTATTTGCAACTTAGTTTGTAAAAATCGGTTAAGAAATTTTCGAGAAAATTGAGAGCGTATTTTTTCATAGATTTGCATATATTGCCATGTAATTCCGGAACCGAAAGTCGGATAAAGATAAAATTCAATAGCGATCTATGGGAACATAAGACCTTTTCGTTTGAATCTAAGTTTGTGAGAATCGGTTCAGCCATCTCTGAGAAAATCGAGTGACAATCGAGTGAGTCGAATGGTATAAGCCACTCAGCCCTCCGTTCAAAAGTCGGTTTTCACAGTGATTGCATAGCCTTTCTACATAAGAAAGGCAGAAAGGGTAAATGTGCAAAAAAAATAAAAAAAGATGCACTAGATTTTCTCACAGACCAATTTTTAACAAGCTTAGATTAAATTGAAAGGTCTTGCAATCCCAGAGAACCCTACCGAATTTCATCCGGATACGACTTCTGGTTCCGGAATTACATAAGTATAGCCAAATACTTCCAACCAGAGCTAGTAAAAGTCATTTTCATTGATTCAAAATAGACGAAAATGACGAGAAATTACTGTCTCTCTCAGCTTCGCTTGCAAACTATGAGAACGAAATCCATGTCCAGTCAATGACATAAGCGGGAGAGTATTTTCAAAAATGTGTTTTTTCTTTCATTTTACCTTTGTCATTTGCAGCTTTCAGTGAAAATCCCATAGTATGCAGTGTTGATAATCAACCGAAGCTGTGAGAATTGGAAATGACAGAAAAAGGTTTCACAATAACTTTTACCTGTTGGTGCTCGAATTTGTAGTAGTTTTAGTTTCCAAAGAGGTACTGGGATGTAATTACTTCGATTTGTCATATTTTAGTCATTTATAGCCAAGCGTCACAGATTTTCAATACATCGATGAAATAATGAAATTGAAATTATGCTGATGCTCCCAGAAGACGTTAGTTTGGTTTCATCTTGTCATAGAGGAAAGAGTGACGTTGGCAATTATACTCTCTTATTTTTTCAATGAGAAACGAAAATGCTTCGTCTCTCTTCGTTTGTTCTGGTGTTGGTCATTTACGAATGAGACAGTAAAATATTGAAAATGAGGCTGTTGGATTGGATTCTTTCATTGAGAATGCGTGACAATTTTAAGCTCTGCTTCCCAGACTATATTTTTTTCAATTCAGTAGGCCTGGTTGAATGTAAAATACATTAATTTGGAAACTTCGTTTTCGGTTCCGAGAGTACCGGAAAAAGTGATCGTGTACTTTAAACCACAAACTCAGATCCAAATGAAAATTATTATGCTCCCATAAGTTCATGTAGAATTTTATCCAGATCCGGCTTCCGGTTCCGGAAATACAGGTGTGTATGAAATTTCAACCGGTCATTTGTAGCGATGATGCCAAAAACGGAAATGTTTGTCTGAATTGTGATGTGATGTGATGTGAAGTGAAGCCACCATCAGTTCAAGGACTTGCCAGTGGATGCGGGTAGACTTACAGTAGTCCCGATATGACTCATCCATTCACCTTCTTACTATAGCTGTTACCGAAAAGCGAACAAAAAGGGTTGGGCGGATACGTAAGTAGAGTCACTTACTCGTATTCCGCGGGAATAAAAGATGCTCTTCCAACCATAATATCCAGTGCATGGATGAAGCATATCGCTATACATGCTTGAACCCGCCTGATGGTTTGTTTGAGAAGGGCGCGTCAGACTCATGTCAAACCTTCAGAAGGAAACAAGTTGCCTTAAAGTGACTTGGGCTGGCTATCCACAATCCCTCGTCCAGTCATCAATTCGTCCGATGCCCTGATGCTCCCTCCTCTTTACGCCCCCGTGCAAAATATTTTATATTGATAAATACAATGAAACATAGTGTAATGAAATTAATATAACATAAAATGATATAATAGATTACAAAATAATATAATATTACATAATATAATATAATATATTTTAATTAATTATAATATAATACAATGTCATACAATATAATATAATATATTACAAAACACGATATAAAATAACAGTTAATGTAGAGTGTCAGTTATGCTCTTCTATCTTCGCAATACTGCAGGAAGTAGAATATTTCTCTTCTAATAACAATAATAATCTCTACATCTATAAAAATAATATATATTATTATTATTGATGACAAATTAATAATAATAACAATAAATATAATTATGAAAATAACAATAAAAAAACAATATAATATAGTACAATGAATTATGTAACAAATAATAGAATAAATAAAATGATATGTTGCGATATGCTATGATATTATATTACTTGAATTTATATGTCATTTCTCATCCTCTCATTCTGCCATCAATGCCTTCCATAGACCATTTGTCACCACAGACACACATGTAGGCATGAAACAGGAACCAGTGAGAACCAAGCTCACCTTGTGACGACCTTGATATTTAATTGAGTTACTTTAAAAATGATAACTTATAAGGAAAACAAATTTATATTTTGCGCTGAGGTACGTAGTACTACTCATAATAAACCCTACAATATAATATAATATAATACAACATAATGCAATACAATATAACATAATATAATAGAATACAATATAATATAATATAATATAATATAATAAAATATATTATAATATAATACAATATAATGTGATATAATGCAATGCAGTATAATACCATACAACATAGTATATAATAACATAAAATAGTGTAAGACGATAATATATGAAATAATATGCTATGATACAATATAACAGTTAATGTCGCAGTGTAAGTTACGCTCTTCTAATAATAATAATAATAATAATAATACATGATGTAATAAACAACAGAATTATATGTTGTAATATACTATGATAAACACTGCATTTTAGGATGGGCTTCAACCTACAAGCCATTTCGCACCCTCTCATTCTGCTACTAACGCAGAAGGCGATAGCACCCAGTCGACGCCGTTCTATTGACCAAATGTCATCATAGACGCTCGGGGAGGCATGAGATAGGGACTTGTGAGGACTAAGTTATCTCACCATTTGACGACCCGGAAATGTTTGTCTGAATTTGGCTCAAAATTGTATCAATTTATAGGTTATGCTAGTTGCTGGCCAAACGAACCGATTCCAGCTATACCGATTAAGAGTTCCCGGTTCCGGTTTCCGGAAGTACTGGAAATTAGTAGTCAGGCGCGGAAACTATGGGGGACAAAGCACTTTTTGCCCCGCCAAAAGATTTTTTGGAGTGGCCATACCCTTCCAATATTTTGACAACTAGAATAAATATTTGAAAACTTGCTAGAAATATCTTATGTTATAACAATTTTTTTTTTCATCCCCGTTCAGACGAACTTCGTAATCGTTCACATTTCTTAATTAAGTTACTACAATTTTTAAACTAATTTACTACAATGTGAAATGTGCTATACTTTACCAATTTCGAATATTGGTTATTACTGGAATAGTAAGGGAAATGTTTGTGATGGTGTCAAAACATTCGGAAGAGAAACTAAACTTGCTTACTTGGTTGCTTTTGATTTGCTCTAACCTCTCAGTTTCCTTTATGAAAATGTTTTATATCAGGAGTACAACTTTGCTTCCGCCGTTATCCAATAGGTGGCTGTACCGGCCGAGGCTGGTCAAAATACATAGATGATAATGCCTTCAAAGTGAGTGTGTACAGTGCCTAACGAATTGTCATCGCCGTTTCAGTGACAGTTGTTCTTGTTTTCGTATTATTCACGCTCGAAAATGTCTGTTTGTGTGCCCAATTCTCGCCATTTGCGGGAAGTTTTACGTTTCTGTTACAATTCGAGAAAGAGAGTAACTGAAGCGCATTGAGTGCTCTCAGAAACTAACGGTGATGCTGCTCTGAGTAAAAGAACGTGTCGGGAGTGGTTTCAACGTTTTAAAAATGGTGATTTCGATGTCGAAGACAAACATGTTGGTGGAAAATAAAAAAAACCTTCAAAGATGAACAATTAGAAGCATTGCTTGATGAAGATTCGTGCCAAACCCAAGAAGAGCTTGCCGAATCATTGGGAGTGAGTCAGCAAGCCATTTCAAAACGTCTCAAGGCCCTGGGCATGATTCAGAAAGATGGAAACTGGGTGCCGTACGAGTTGAAACCGAGGGACATCGAGCGCCGTCTATTTGTATGTGAGCAGCTGCTTCAAAGACAAAATCGTAAGGGGGTTTTACATCGAATCGTAACCGGTGATGCAAAGTGGGTTCGATACAATAATCCTAAACGCAGAAAATCATGGGGAAAGCCCGGGCATGCTACTCCGTCGAAGGCAAAACCGAATATTCACGACGCCAAGGTTATGATTTGTATTTGGTGGGATCAGCTCGGTGTGATTTACTAGGAGCTCTTAAAATCGGGTGAAACCATCACAGGAGATCGCTACCGAACGCAACTGGTGCGCCTTAGTCGCGCGCTAAAAGAAAAGCGATATGAAAAAGTTATCCTCCAACACGACAATGCTCGGCCTCACGTCGCAAAAGTGATCAAAAAGTACCTGGAAACGCTGAAATGGGAAGTCTTGCCCCACCCGCCGAATTCTCCAGATGTCGCCCCTTCTGACTTCCACCTATTCCGTTCGATGGCACACGGCCTGCAAATCAACATTTTCAATCCTTCGAAGAGTTGGAAAGTCAAAAGAGGACTTCTTTTTTCGAGCCGGGATACAAAAATTGCCGGAAAGATGGGAGAAAGTTGTCGCTAGCGACGGACAATACTTTGAATAATACATCTATAAGCACTTTTTCGCAATAAAGTTTTTAATTTTGGAAACAAATGGCGGAAGTAAAGTTGTACACCTGATATATTGCAAAGTTTAATGATCTGTAGCAATAATTTTTTGTGCCCCCCTCCTCAATATTGCATGAAACTTCCCGCCCCTAATAGTAGTCAATAACTCAAAAAACAGAACTCTATTCATTTTCTCAGAGTTCTCAGGCTTAACTCATACTCAAATGAAAGGTTTTACGATCTCATAGACTACTTTTGTTCGGATTCGACTTCCGGTTCCGGAACAACAGCGTGGAGTGTGTTTAAAATTTCAAATAGTCATCTTGGCTTGAAAATGTTTATAAATTGAAAAGGTTATGCTAATGTATGCCCAAGCAATCTTTTTTTTCTAGATTCAAAGGGAAATTTTCTGAAGATTCCTTGAGTATTAATTATTAAAATAGTTTTTTTTTATTTTCCAATATATTTTGAAAGCAAATTTAAGCGATAATTTAAATCTACAGTCTTATTCATTGAAATTCGTATTGATTAACATGTCGTGTAATTTTCATTATTTATGCCGTCTATTCCTATTTATATACCTTTCAAGTTGAATTCCAAACAAACTTCCTTCTTTTTATTTGGAAATATAAGAATAGTCGAACTGCGAACAACCACAAGGTTATAGACGGGGTAAAAAACGAACACTATAATAAAAAGCACAGTATTTTGACGGAACTTACAGTATGAGTATGTGTGTGAGAATATGATTATTATGAAAAAACTCTCATTATACCACTAGATGAATTAAAACAAAATTTTGTAAACTATTTTAGTCACAAACGGTTTAAGGTTCATAAACAAATTTTCAGACCAGTCATATTTCATGCAGTATCTGCAATTGAATCGATTCGCTGTTTGTATTAGTTAGTAAGTTAGTATATAAGTTCCTTTCCCCCATTACACATTACAAACAGGTGTACAAAAATCACAGAATTGCGAAGGCAAATGATGTCTTAATGATAATAACCAAATCATGTATACAGTCACCACTTGTAACTGAACACCCAACTTAAATTCTAACAATTTAAATTTATTTCATATCGCAATAAAAATACATTTGACAGGAAACATTTTTGTCCGTACATCTTCTGGTAACCAACTTCAAATTACTACCCCAAAGTCTATGTTCAAATGACATTCGAGACTTCTTCAACAAAGTGTAAATGGAGTCCGTGAAAGCAAATAGAAAGAATGAATAAATCAACAGTTACGCATCAAAACGAACACTTCACGGCCTCAGAAGGGTTTGGTTGGTCTGCTTGATATATCGACATAGATCACGTGTCAAAAGGAAACTCTATCCATTTCAAATAAAGCAGAGGAGCATCGAGCTGATACCCATTGAAATGAGAGTTTCGTTGACCAGATTCGACCAGCCTCGTACCCACCCGTACACAAAAATAGAATTGATCGCGATGTGATGATTTGTGGAAGCATTTTAACACATCATGCGTCGAAGAGATGACCCGTTTAATGAATTAATTGATGCTTCTTAGCATTGTGGTAAGTTTCTTTGTCTCTTAGTTTTTCCCCTTTATCCTGCTGAGCCTGAAGTGTCCAGAAGTCCAAGTTGGAATTCCGGGTCAGGTTCGGAATTGAGACGAACACCAACAATTATATCGCAGAAGTTAGCAAAGCGGTGGCCATAAATTCTTATTGCACTTTAGCAAATTGACTGTCACGGTTCTACTTTCGGATGGTCAGCATTTTAGGCAAATTACAGAAACAGTAGTCGGTTCTTAAATAAATATACACTGTTTTGTTGCGCTGTTAATCTAAATTACGTCCTGAGTTTGTCAGATTCGGAAATCGCATACGAACGGTTTGCCTCCTTGCAGTTGTTCGATTGTCATACTGTAGTGGATCGAAAGTAATAAAAATAGCGGCAAAGATGCCTTTCGTCGGGAGATGATGAGTTTCTTAATAAATCTAATTAAAAATGTATAATTCCATTAGATCGAGTGTCGCCGCCGTTCAGATCATCGCTTGCATTGGTCTAATTGATCAATTTATTAATTTAGGAAACGATCGAATCGGAGTTCTGTGGGAACATTTATTCTATACTGATCAAAACCGCGTCAAATTGCCACTCTGGAAAGTGTCGAAAAGCAGTTTGCAGTGCCAATCTTTTGCTCAGTATTGAATCCAGTTACAAAAGTTTTGGTTCTAACAAAGCATTTGTAAACTTAGGCCACACCAACGCCACTGGCATTAACACCCTCATGATCTATATTTCGGAAAATGGGCGCAGAGATGAAAATACGCGGGTATCATTTGTTAGCTTATTGTTATTTATGAACTAATTAGTTAAAAACTATTCAGTCCAGAAAGAAACATAAAGGCATCTAAAAAATGACCGTTGGTGGTGAGATTGTGCCAATTAGCCCTATGCACTGATGCATAGAGAAACTGTTTAGAATGTTTGTATGTGGGATGGGGTCACATTGTAGTCATGACATATTGATATCCAAAAAAAAACGTCTTCTATCAGAGTACAAGTAAGTCACATAAATTATTCAACAATTGACCGAAAATAACTCAGGTCGCACAAGACTGAACAGCGGCTGGAATAGCAGCTGGGTTGTGTAGTGAAACTACAGAGATTTGTATTGGCGAACAACAGTCCTTTGTGCGTCAAATGGGATTATACGAATCAATTGTAATTCAATTAAAGCATGAACCTCACTCACAGTACGAAGGAACGTTAATCTGCCTGTTTGTAAAAAAATGGATCGTTAGAAAATTGAGAAATATTTAACGCGCAATCATCGCCATCGGAGGGCATTCGGATCAAAAGGTTAATGATTATTGTTTTCGAGAAGAAATCAATCGTTTATTGATATAGGGTAAAGGTCAAGGGGAGGACGCTTAGAACAATGTGCCAATCACACATTAACAAAATGCGATGGTGCATTTATCAATATTGGCACTTTCGTTTGCATACAGTTGCACAGTTACGGCACACAAAGGGCTCAGTTTTGACAAGTAGCTGTTTTATGGGGCACAGAGTGGCACCCTTAGGTTGCTGTCAGAGTGAAAGCGTCACGCGATGCGTCTAGGCGCGCGTGCGAGCTAGTTGCATTTGATCAAAGCAAACCTGTCAGAGTGAATGCGATGCGATAACAGTACATTGCATTGAATCGCTTTGCTTCGCATCGTGTCCCGCGTTCACTCTGACATCAACCTTAAACTTACAGTATAACACGTGTTTTTTTAGAGGCACAATACAGTTTGTGTTAGGCGACTCTCCCCTTGGTAAAGGTACTTCTCATACACTAAAACCATTGCACAGTTGTAGAAAAAGGATAAAAACCACGACTTAATTCAATAACGTCAGAGACCCAAGACTATATTCTCGAAGTAGCTATTTCTGATGCGAAAATACCAGTAAAATCGATTAATGATAGAGTATTCGCAAAATTCACTATCATGTCCGTTTTGCCCCAAACACTTTTCTTAGTATATTTTGAAGACTGATTGTCGAACTCTTAAAACAAATTAATGCGTTTAACCAAAAGGTATTTCTGGCATGTGAATATCTCCAATAGGCTGGAACGACTTTATCCAGTTTTACCTCACATCATCTTTTTACATATTTTTTAAAAGTACTACTGATGGGTATTTGGGCCAATTATAGTTGAATAAAACGGTTCTACGATTCGTATGAATCCCACCAAAATAGATTACAGACAGTTCCAATGATCGCATGAATTCTTTACCCCAATTTTTCCTTATGGTTGTTTCTTAATTGAATCTTGATCTACAAGCCTGATACGACGAATACGACGTACCAAGAGTTAGCTATATTATGTGGAAAACTCCAGCAATCCACATGCATGCAGTAAGAATAACATCACTGGACCATGTTACCCCTTTTTACCCCAATTTTTTTCGTAATCCGTTTCTTCAGTGGAACTTTCTTCCGCATTCCGAAAGAAGACTGATTACAGTTGATCAAAATCGATTTATGTAACGCAGAAATTGTTCAAAAACAGACTCATAGTCCGATATGATCCATTGAAGTTGATCCATATCACGTACGAAACTCCAGCGATCGAAGTACATACAGGATCCAAGCAGGAATGACAGCGCTAGATCATTTAACCCGACTTTTGGAAAGAGTTGATGTTGGTACCTCATGGACACCTATATTATATTCGTATAAGAGATGACCACTGGAATCGTAACCCTATAACATGATTTTTGGGGTCATTGAATCTATTTGTAATCTACTTTTTAAGTTGGTCAACCGCAGTCTTTCTCCTTTAGAAATGCGGATGAAATCTTAAGTGAAGATATGGATAGTCCAAAGTCAACTGGATATTATTGCTATAGTAAAATTAGTACGGTTTGGTACGGCCATTGAAACAGGGGTGGAAATAAGCAAATTTTTGATTCACAGTAAATAAAAATAAATTAGTATTATGTTTTTATATCACACATTTATTGTAGATAATGTAATACATTTTGAAATGAATGATTTTTGATAAGATAAATTTTGGTTTTACTTAGAATTTAAATATGGCTTCATCGTTATCAGTATCACTGTCTGATTCGGAATCAACATTTCAACAAAGTTAGGCTCGTTTTAACGCTACTATGTGTTCGTTAAACAGGTTTGAAGTTCGAATGGCTGTTCCGGTGATATAATGGTATAAGTGACGGAAACGTTAAGGGCTGAGGACAGTACCGTAAAGTGGTAGGTTTTTTGCTATTTTCCCGTTTCAAATTAAACTTTCTTGGAAACGGTGCAGAATATAGAAAAACCCACCTGACAATGTCTTCAAAATTTAGTTGAGAATATTCTGTGAAATTTTCAGAATGATTCATTGAGTTTAGCGGTCGTGTTGTATTTTTTTCTGACTAAAGAACTGCTGAAAATTGGAACGCTCGGAAATGCATACCTCTACTTGCTCATCGAACATCTCGGCTTTGAAGACTTGTATCATAAATCTACCGTGACAAAGTCTAGATAATTTAGTTTAGATGCGATTAGTACATAAAAACATATATGTTATCGAGATAAAAATAAAGTCTTATATTTTTCTGTGAAACAAAGTCAGTTTCAATGCATCCGCCATTTCTTGATAGCATTCCTGAAAAAGGAGAGAGAAATAAAATTGACTCGACAAGGTTGCCAAACACACAGACGTTTCATTGTATATAAACACATTTTTTGTTTCATTCAATCTTTGTGAAAGTTGAATATTTTTCCATTGTTTTTTGGAATCCATGTAATATCCAACCCATAGATAGATTTATGTGATAAAACTTCTCATCAAAATAATAAAATGTTTGCTAGCAACCCGGTACAGTTTGTTCATATACGAGAGAGTAGAAGAGAAATACGATGCGCAAAGGGAATTGAGCGAGCCACGTGGTCGATTTAAAACTTAACACGCGACCCTCTGTCCTCAGACCTTGAAAGTGATGGATTATCCAATATCAATAATTTTAGGATCGTTATGTGAGTTTATTTCGTCGGTCGCATCGAAATTCCATGCTTCGTAATGTATTTGAAATTTATTCAGTAATACCGTCGTGGTTGAGTAATATCACCAATAAAAACAGCTAATAATATTAACATACATACTGCGATGATCAATAATTATATAGATATGAAAAAACATGTCTAATCACAAAGCGTGCTACGCAGCTGATTAACACTCCGAATACCAAGGGTGTAAAAAAGTGGGAACGCTAATTTTAACTGCACGCAGAGAAAAATATTGTAAAAGTAACTAAATTTTGGTTTCTCGCAACGATTTATTCTATTGAAATAGTGACAAAAGACAATTTTGTTTAATATAGCAAATATTGTCGCTTAAAACTACAAAACTAGATATTTGATTTGTGTCAGTGAATTAGTTTATTTCAATAAATATTTTGTTAGAAATAACATAACAGATCGGCTGAAAAGTTCGTATCGTTTCTATGAGAGGGCGCCACTAGAATTAAATCCATATAATTTTCAGTTAGTACCAACCTTCAAAAGATACGTGTATAAATTTGACAGCTGTCTGATTATTAGTTTGTGAGATATTGCATTTTGAGTGAAGCTACTTTTGTTATTGTGAAAAAATGGAAAAAAAGGAATTTCGTGTGTTGATGAAACACTACTTTTTGATGAAAAAAAGTGCCGCCGATACCAAAAAATGGCTTGATGAGTGTTATCCAGACTCTGCACCGGGCGAAGCAACAATTCGTAAGTGGTTTGCAAAATTTCGTACTGGTCATATGAGCACCGAAGACGATGAACGCAAAGGACGTCCAAAAGAGGCTGTTACCGATGAAAACGTGAAAAAAGTCCACAAAATGATTTTCAATGACCGTAAAGTGAAGTTGATCGAGATAGCTGACACCCTAAAGATATCAAAGGAACGTGTTGGACATATTATTCACGAATATTTGGATATGAGAAAGCTTTGTGCAAAATGGGTGCCGCGTGAGCTCACAATCGATCAAAAACAACAACGAAAAACCATGCTGAAGTTGAACGAATTGGGCTTCGAATTGCTCCCTCATCCACCGTATTTTCCAGATTTGGCCCCCAGTGACTTTTTCCTGTTCTCAGACCTCAAGAGAATGCTCGCTGGTAAAAAATTTAGAAGCAATGAAGAGGTAATCGCTGAAACTGAGGCCTATTTTGACAAATCGTACTACAAACATGGTATCGAAAAGATCGCTATAATCGCTGTATTGCCTCTGATGGCAATTATGTTGAATAATAAAAACGAATTTTGGCAAAAAATGTGTGTTTCTATTAAACGATACGAACTTTTCAGCCGAACTGTTATATTTGACTTGCTCATTCCTGCCAGTTTCTTAGCAAACAATTATATAGTAAATTTAACTTGCAAAATCAGTTTACAATGAACTATCTTTAGATGAAGGTAATCCTTATAGCGCTTTCAATTTATAAACTTGGCAGTTGAATTAAATGATAAGATACAAACCTAAAATGATTATTATTTCTACTTACGTTTTTTGTTTCTTAAAATCCTTTTTTGGTATTAAGTGTAAAATGATTTCTTTCAAAATAATTTGGAGGGATATTTTTGATACATTTTTGTCGATTTATTTTATTTTGGCAATTCTAATTACTTAGATTTGTGAAATTCTATTATTTTCAAACCACAATCATGACTCGATATCCTTGCAGATCGGTCAAAATAGAGATATCCTGCAACAATTTGTTTTGTAAAGAAAACGTGTTATGTAATATTATGAAGCTTCTAATATTATTGATTATCAATACTTACGCTTGGATTGCTGGAATGTCTCACGAAAAAGAAATGAGCAGATGAAATTTAACTTTTTGAAACACGTACAAACTATTTTGTTTATTCACAGTTTCTATGGTTTATAAGAAATATAAGTAACACAGTTCATTTCAACAATAAACTGTGCTGTATCATTATACAAATTAGATAATAGATAAAAGGAATCAAATTTATTATTAACATAACGATATATTAGAATTGAATCAACATAGATATTGCCAATAAAATCAATAATATCAATAATCAATAATAATAAATAAATAATCAGCTGATAAGCAAAAAATTGGTAGTTTATTACAACAATAAAATCAGCTGGAACAGCAAACTTTTTTTATTTAGCTAGACAAAAATTTTGATTCACATCAAACAGAAATAATTGTTGATGTTGAAGGGGGAAGTTGGTTTGAAACAATCATATTATAGATAGAAATTACAATAAATCAAATTTCAAAATCTACTAACTGTTTTGTTCTTTTAACTAAGCTCCATTTTTCTGCGTGTGACTATATCTCAGCCGATTTTAAAACTGTTTTTAACATTAGAAAGATAAATCCATTCGAAATAAAATCCATTTCAAACGATGGAAAACCGAATAGTCCATTCAAAATTATTTTAAAAAGTTCCAACTAAAGTCTGTTGAAAAAAATTGGGATGGCTGACCATATCTCAGCTGTTAGAAGTCCGATTTTGAAAATTTGTTTATCATCAGACAGATACGTCTATCACAACATAAATAGAATAGAAAATTTTTCAATCACACTTTGTTAATGAAAGTTATGATCAAAAATGTAATCAAAAGTCCAAGCATGAATTATCGAAAATTTCGTATTTTCGACATATCTTTAAATTCAAAGCGACGACATATGCATTTTTATATACCAATAGATTGCATTTGACATCCGCTATATGTTTTAGAAGGAATCAATTTTAACGTTACTGAAAATGTCTCAAAAAATTCGATATTTTCACAGAATTTTTAGAATATTAGAAGTATTCGAAGAATGCGAAATACAGCTAAGCATTTTTGTACACCAATCGATTGAATTTGATACCAGCTATAATGTACGAGAAAAATAGTTTCAAATTTACTAAAGAAAATCCAAAAATTAGATATTTCACAGAAATTTTAAAATTCAAATAAAATTAAACCTGTTTGACACTTAGCATGAAATTCATATCGAACATTTAGGCATTGTAGATCATCAATCGATTGAATATTGCTTCAATTTAAATTTTTAGCAGGAAAATCTATCATAATTACTAAAAATCTCAAGAAATTTTGTATTTGTTCGTGTACCAACCGACTAAATTTACTTTCAGCTAGAATTTCAAAAATTTTATATATTTTATATTAACCAAAAATCTCAAAAAATCGATATTTTTTCACAGAAGTCTTTAAAATTGAAGAAGTTGTAGGCACTTACGTGGATGTAACATTGAATCAACACTGATGTGTGAAAATCGTTTCAGTCATCTCTGCGAAAATTGAACGGTAAAAAAGCGGCATGATTTTACCAATGTAATAAATATGTAGAATATCTAAAACATGACATAAATAATTGCAATTATCAGTTACACGGTCTTCTTTCAGACTGACTGCTGCGCAAAATATTTTTTTCATTTTCTTTTGGTCTTTGTCATATAGAAAGGCTATGCAATCACTGTAAGTTTGTCGAGTACGCAAAATGTCTGTGCGTATGTGTGTGTGTATGTAACAAAAATGTGCACTCGATTGTCTCGGAGATGACTGGACCGATTTTTACAAACTAATGAAAGGTCTCTTGGTCCAATAGTCCCAATTTTACCAGGATCGAACTTCCGGTTCGAAAGTAAAATATAATTCGCCACTTTTGCTCACCTTTTTGTTGCCGTCACACTGACGCTTACAACTCTAGAGCACTTCTATAACTACAAACACGAAAATGCAGCAACTCTTCCTAAGCGAAAATGAATTGAGCTAGTAGAAATGGCTCGATATTTTTACATAAAAGTAACACTGTAGCATCCTCTAATAAAGACTAACAACTCCATGAAGTTTCAAGATAAGGAGCAAAAAACCCCGTTTTCAGGAGAAGCTCTTCTTAAGACAAATCATTCTCTTCTATCCGAACTTTTGATTGCTTGGAGATGGATTATGGGCAGCTTTCCGGATAAATTTCTAAAAAAGTCGTTGGTCGAGATGCTGTCCTTAGGAAGTTCAATTTTGTGCTAGTAAATTCGCAAGAAAACTTAGAAGATTGGCAAGATATCTGCAGCTGCGTTTTCGTAGCAAGCAAAACTATGGGTTCCCTTTGCTACATGCAGGAGTGCATGATAAGGAGTACTCTTTCATACACGCAACTATTTTTGAATTAAAATTTTAATCAAATAAAACTCTGTTTGAATCAAATTTAGTATGGCAATGCATATTAGATTGAAATATATTGAGATATGGAATCAAATTTCAAAATTTTTTCGAAACAAATAAAAAATTTATTTCATTCAAATACTTGTTACAGTACATTAAATATATTTGAATCAAATATGTCGTTGGATAAATTCAAATAAAAAATTATGTTGACTCTTGAATTAAACTGAATCAAATATACTGAGTCTCAGTTAGAGTCTTGTATTTGATTCCAAGTGAAATGAAATTCAGATGGGAATGAAGTATATTTGAATTCAAAGCACAATAAATTTTAATTTAATGCTTATCTTATTTATTTCTGTGCGCGTAGAAGTAAAAAATATATTTGATTTGAAGTAAATATCAAATGTATTTGAATCAAAGGAAATTGAAAATAAGCGCTGATTCAAAATAAAATATATTTGAATTCAAAGTGTAATATATTTAAATTTAAAATAAATTTTTCTGCGTGTACATTAGAGGTATCGAGACAATGGGCCGTATGAATGAAATGTAGTAAAGTCTGTTGTTTTTTAGTATCTTCTCAAAAACATAGTCCACAGAGTAAAACACGTTTGGTATGAATAAAAAAACAAGTTCGAACATGTAGTTAATGCTACCTTCGAATTTGAGCATTTATTGTATGCCGTATCGACTCGGAGCCGGAAAAGCTGGCATAAGCATGCACAAAGCAAGAAAAGTACTTAGTGCTGCAAAAATGCCACTTTACTTAATTTTTCTACTTCACTTTATCAGCAAACACACGAGTAGCAACCTCTGGAGCTACCTACCGAAAAATTGTAGTAAATACTGCATGTTCGAACGTTGTTGTGTAGTAAAGTCTCTGCTTTTGACAGGAACGTGAGCGAATCCCAGACCGCATACCTACTCAAATCTCCAACACACTAGATAACTATGGAAGAGAATGATGAGTCGTCGTCCTTCCGGACAGTCGGTAAAACATCAATATTACCGCTCCTCCATATCCTTTTTTCTTCCCTTCCAACAATGGAGATGGAATGGCATCAATTTTTAACACTATTTCATAAGCAACTCTTGTTTGTCAATCGGCAGAAAACATGGTAATAACAAAGTGCAATCCGCCAAGACACAACGCAACGCAATAAATGAGCTTCATGGCTAGTATTCAACATTGTTATTTCATTTTAAGCTGAGCTGAAGTAGATCGTAGTAGATTTGTTAGGAAGGGAAAGAGATCCGGATATGTTTTGGTAAACAATATGATCTCAACAAAAGCTGATCACTCAAAATAACTGTTTCAACCAAATTTTTATCTATTCGTATCAAACAACTTCTTCACTTCTGGTGGCGTCACCTTACTTGAGATGACACTGATTGATGGCACACCCGAGCAGAGTGTGAGATCAAATAGAAAACTCATTTTGATGTTGTGATGTTCGCATTTATCGATTATTCAATTTGCTGTTGTTATGGTTGTTTTAAGTGGCAAAAAACAAAATCGAAAGCAAAAAGATATTCCGATGATATCAAACAGAAAACTTTTTTTGCTAACAGCGAAAGCAAACTGAAATCTAAATAAGATATAGATTTTTTCTTGTTGATAGCAAAACTAGTTCTCAACTTAAAGTTATTATCAAGCAACGAAAACAAAACAGGAATGCATAATCAGTTATTGATTTGCTTTAAAAAGATATTACTGAAAACAAACAAGTCGCGAGCATAAGCTAAAAATAGATTGGGCAAAAGACCCGGGATAGTATACCTTTAGGCGATATTACTTGCAACAATAAAAAAGCGTCAAAGCACCTCTATCTCCACAGGGAGAGACTTAAGTTTCGAACCTAGGTGATGTGGATTCCGATCCGGTGTTGTCATGGAAAAATTCATATAACTAGACGAGAATCGATACGTTTTGAAGACCATAGAAATATTTTGCATAGATATGACGAGGGGTGGATGTAGCAAGTGCCTTTAAAACTGGGGGTGTTATTTTAGTAACAGCATAACTCCTAAACTACTGAACGGATTGCTATCAAATTTGGCACAGATACGTCTTGCTCTTCAGAGACGATCATAAGTTTTTTTTTATGGGAAAGGGGGCCTAGCAAGGTTTCTTTAACAGGAGATCATGAAAAAGATTATCTAATTGGATGAGTATCGATACTTTTTGAAGACCATACATAGTTTTTGTGAAACTCAAACATGCAAAGGATAAATTGTATATATGAGAACATAACTCCAAAACAACTCAATAGATTATTAACTTTCTTGACACAAGTAGGGTAAAGTGTTATAATATTCCCCCTTAAGAAAGCATCGAGATATTTCCAAGTGTATTGATATATTTTCCTCGGAAATGTAAGTATTTCATTGCAATACGGATGAGGAACATAATTTTCAATGACTCCAGTAGAAAAGATGAGAATTGATTGATATAAACACATTTTCCAAAACGGCCACATTCTTAGTTTTTTTCGCTCGCCTCAGACATAATGCCCCAGCAGCCGTAAAATATGTCTCACAACAAATCAGTGGCATGACATACAACAAAAGACATTTTATCCCACAACAATGATGCATTATGCTTCTTGAAATGTTCATAAAGTTACTATTTTGAGATAATCAGTATGTCAAAGAAATGACGGATAAAACATCTATTTAGTCGAAGCAAAACTTTAAATCGAAAAGCTGCCAAATGAAATTTTTAGTTTTTTCATACTTTCCTGCAAACGACAACCACCAAACTTGCATAGCAGAAAGATCCTACGAAAAGATAGTGTTAGTGATAAAACTTTGGTTCAGACAAGTCTTCAATGCTTAAGAAAGGAAAAGGGGCATTTTGGCTAGCAGGGGCGCTTTATAAGACTTTCCCCTAATTCTTGCTGTTCATAGGTTCTTATAAGAGATATTTTAATGAGAAGGGGGTGGGAAAGGTGGTGGTTGCAGTAGGTGTTTGCTAACAGGGGAAATTTGAGGCAAAATGTTTCGAGTTTTACGAAATCGAAATTTTTCGACAGGCACAGATATTTATTACAGATAGCAAGTGTCTATTGAAGAAGCTCTCAGCTTAATTGTTTCTGTATATTGGAATAATTCCATAACAACTCAGTAAATTATCACCAAACTTGGCAGAGGTACTTTTTGCAATTCAGAGGAGGTAATAAAATTATTTTTTCTTGTCGCGATCAAATATTCATTGCACAGGTGAACAAAAGGTTGGAGTTTGTAGCAAGTGCCTCTAAAAAGAGGTTTATTGTTAAATTTATCTAATTTGTCGACAAACGAGGGAAGCCGGAGGATATAGACTAGGAGAAAAGAGTCTGGAAAATCAATTTTCATCCCCCCCCTCTCCCCTGCTCGTCTTTTTTGACGAGCACAGATACTTTTTACACTACTCAGAGGGCAGAGAGCTGTTGCAAGTTCACTAACAAAAGGGGAATGTTAGTGTAAAATTCATTCGACGAGAAACGATACTTCTTAATTAATACAGATACTACCTTCACATCAAAATAGATTGAAGAGTTATTTCAAGGAAGGAGTGTAGCAAGTACAATAAAGTGAATTGATCGGATTTTACGAAAAAATAGTACTTCTTGACCAATACTGCATATTTCTAGCGACTAAGTGAGGGTCACAAAAATATTCACAAGAGGCAGGGGGAATAAATATTTCAAGGGAGCTAAAATTGATCTGAATTGACGAAGAAATCATAAAATTTATGTGCATTTTTTCATGTAAATTCAGAAAACTGTCGAACCGACCTGATGAAAATAAGTTTACGATAACATTTGAATTAACTGAATTGTTATTCTATAGAACGAAAGTATTATCTAACATAGTTATGGACAGCATTTCGTTATCAAATCATCATTATTACAATCTTGAGTATTTTTCATATCAAGTTCCTGAAGAAGGTCTTTCTGTGGCTGACGATCAGTGAGATGAGAATCCCCAAGCCGCTATTCATTCTCGAAAGAGAATGAGGCCTTTTGGTCGGATCTGGTGAAGGCCCAGTATGCCAGGAGATCGCTGAAGGAGATGAACTAGCTTCAGATAGACGTGGCACCAATGATCGTCAACCTATCCAATGTTCTCCAGATGTGTGGTGCTACAACAATAATCTCGCAAACAAAAATATAACCGGCTGAAAAGTTCGTATCGTTTAATAGAAACCCACATTTTTTTTTGCCAAAATTCGTTTTTATTATTCAACATAATTACCATCAGAGGCGATACAGCGATTATAGCGATCTTCCAACTTTTTGATACCATTTTTGTAGTACGATTTGTCCTTTGCCTCAAAATAGGCCTCAGTTTCAGCGATTACCTCTTCATTGCTTCTAAATTTTTTACCAGCGAGCAGGTCTGAGGTCTGAGAACAGGAAAAAGTCACTGGGGGCCAAATCTGGAGAATACGGTGGATGAGGGAGCAATTCGAAGCCCAATTAGTTCAATTTCAGCATGGTTTTCATCGACTTGTGACACGGTGCATTGTCTTGATGAAACAAAACTTTTTTCTTCTTCAAATTTCGTTCTTCAAACGCTCTAATAATGCTATATAATAGTCACTGTTGATGTTTTTTCCCTTTTCAAGGTAGTCGATGAAAATTATACCATGCGATACCCAAAATACAGACGCCATAACCTTACCGGCCGATTGTTGAGTCTTTCCACGCTTTGGGTTCGGTTCATCGCGTGCAGTCCACTCAGCTGACTGTCGATTGGACTCCGGAGTAAAGTGATGGAGCCATGTTTCGTCCATTGTTATATATCGACGAAAAAAATCGGTTTTATTTCGATATAACAGCTCCAAACACTGCTCAGAATCATCAATTCGTTGTTGTTTTTGATCGATTGTGAGCTCACGCGGCACTCATTTTGCACAAAGCTTTCTCATATCCAAATATTCGTGAATAATATGTCCAACACGTTCCTTTGATATCTTTAGGGTGTCAGATATCTCGATCAACTTCACTTTACGGTCATTGAAAATCATTTTGTGGATTTTTTTCACGTTTTCATCGGTAACAGCCTCTTTTGGACATCCACTGCGTTCATCGTCTTCGGTGCTCATATGACCAGTACGAAATTTTGCAAACCACTTACGAATTGTTGCTTCGCCCGGTGCAGAGTCTGGATAACACTCATCAAGCCATTTTTTGGTATCGGCGGCACTTTTTTTCATCAAAAAGTAGGGTTTCATCAACACACGAAATTCCTTTTTTTCCATTTTTTTCACAATAACAAAAGTAGCTTCACTCAAAATGCAATATCTCACAAACTAATAATCAGACAGCTGTCAAATTTATACACGTATCTTTTGAAGGTTGGTACTAACTGAAAATGGTATTCTTTCAGCCGATCTGTTAGAGGATTATTGGTGTAAAAGCTGCAAAAGTGTTGACAAAAATCTTTTCCTTGATCACGGTTATGGTTCCGGACAACTGCCACAGGAAGCATTTTTGTAAAACGCAACATAGAATTAAAGGAATAATTGTTCCATTAAAATATATTTTTGCATTTTTGTATCGCCTAATGGAATTAGTCCTATTTTGATGCAGTTATTAAGTTGTTGCTTTTGGATAATCTTTTTTGGATTTTCCCAAAACTTTTGCCTCGCAAGTATTTTTTTCCAAAAGTAACAGCAAAAAGATAACATAATGTGATATCAATTGAAAAATTGATGAGCTGAAATCAAAGTAAGATTTCAATGTGATGTTGCTATCATAAGATTTCGATTTGCTCTCGTTTTGATGTTTGACTTTGCTCGGGACAGCGACTTAGCTATATTGCCAGTTAGTTTTCGTTTATGGTGCAATGGACTTTCTTTTCACTGGACTACAAGTGAAAACCTCGCCATGTGACAACGTGGAGTCGCCTAAGTACAGATGAAAATCCTTTCTTTCTCGCGAAATACTTAAAATTTCACCGCACTACCACGATACAACGTGTTCACTCGTTGAGGGTTTTACTGGAAGTCGTATCAAGCAACACATTGAAAATAGACTTTTTTGAGAGCAGCACTTGGAGACCGCATCGTACTCCCAGTGATGCCAACTCCTTGTTATTTCATTTTATGAAGTATTAACACATTTTCAACGTTATACATACTTCAAATGTTACCTTTTGTACATAAATGTTTCACTTCCGCATAAAGAATTTGAAAATATACCAGTACCCATTTAGGTCAAAAGAACATAGTTTTGTTAGGAATTTTTCTGTTGACCAAAAGTTTTATTATTAGCCCTTATGTTCTTATTTCTAGTATATAAGACCTTGAATGATTGATGGCTTGTATGCGTTTTGCTGACTTACTTTAGAATAAGCAGATTGTGCCAGAGATTTACTAGACGGTTGTTTTTGGATACATTTTCTTTATTCAGTCACTTAACGATTTTTTTATATTCATCAAATCAGTGGAGAATGTGTTTAGTGATACACGATTCGGTTGGGTTGGTATACGACTGGATAATGCGCAATTTAAACCTTTTGAAGACGCAACACTTACACCAATCATATCAGTATCACACCCACAGACATCAGATCAGCCAATTTGTAGTGTAATGTAGTTCTTTTCAGTGCCATATTTAAAATAAAAAACTTGTCCCAAGATGACAAGATGCTCTTATTTGAAACATTTTTCACTTTATTTACGTTCTGAGAAAAAGAAAATCATAATCATTATAATCATAAAAAAGGATTAGCCATCACCACATTGTTTTATCGCTGTTTTTGCAGTTCGTTTATTTTTTTTTCGACTTCGGTAATAATTTTTTCTTCCTGCCCTAGTAGCTTCGAGCAAAAGCGATTTGTTTTTTGTTGCCATAAGCCACACTAACTGCACGGCCTGAAATACTACGCTTGGTAAGGAGGTAACAAGCTACACACAATGCGTTTTCGTTGGCTCAAGCTAGTTGAATTTTGGGAGGCAACCAAACACGTCAAACATCAGCTTACATGAGTGGGGTGATAAGTATTTCGGAGTCGTGAAAGTGCGATGAGTTCAGGCAAAAACTAAACAGAAGAATTGCAAACGAATAAACAAACCTAAATTAGTCAGAATCTGATGAATGGTATTTTCTTCTTTCTCTCATTGTTTTACTGTTTTCTCTTATTCAAATCTGTCGCGATTGCGTAGTTGCTTAAAACCGAAAGAAGGGTTCGTTAACACTTAAAACGCTTTACACCTAGGGTTCGATCTCTTCTTATGTCCCCCACATAATTCAAGCAAGCCTCCCCTCCATTAGTTATTGTATATATACAAATGAGACTTGCTCTACAATTGCCCATGTCTAGTGACAAACTGATCGACTAATTCTTCTTGAGGTCTTGGAAAACCGGAAGCGACACGTCACCCAGATAGTACTGTTTCTATTGAAGTGCATTTTGCATTGGAAAATCTTTGTGTCTAATGTGGCTGGAGATTGGCGCTAATAATTTAAATGTACTCACAGCTCTATCTGGGGAACCGATTGTTCACATCAAAATGTTTCGTTAGTCTGGACTTCCTAGCTGCGTATGAAGATGGGAAAATGTGTATAA
Source organism: Malaya genurostris (assembly GCF_030247185.1). Taxonomy (NCBI): domain Eukaryota; kingdom Metazoa; phylum Arthropoda; class Insecta; order Diptera; family Culicidae; genus Malaya; species Malaya genurostris. Next base: position 107,373,466 of record NC_080572.1, read on the forward strand.
CTGTGGCCTTGTTAGGGTTGTGTTTTTTACGTCCGTGTATTTTTCTACGCTTAAATGTTTGTCCTTTTGTAGTCTAACAATAACTAGCTTTTTTTAATATATATAGTTTTTCCATAATAATTATGTAATATTCTAATTTCGCTTTTTTTATGCATAATTTCCATGATTTTATCTCGTCGTACGGGGGATGTCCTATCACTTTTTGTTTAACGTTCAGGGATATCAGTTATTTAATTATTTTCCCACATTTGTTTGCTAATCATACTTGTGGCATAGCGTTTACAATAAGTATATTTTATTTTTGTTTCTACTGTATTTAACAATGTTCGCTCAATGTACAGATCTGATTTGTGTTTCACTTTTGTTATTACTTTAAAAAATAAATAGTAAGTTTTTAGCAACTGTTCTTTCGAATTATTACGTTTTTTTTTTTGTTTTTGCCAGATTTTCTTCTTTTATTCATAAATTGTATTACCATTTCATAAATCAATCCTTTCGGCTTTTTGTTTTGATTATAATCATCCTAACGATTAATGAGATTTACATACATTCATACTTTTCATGTGTGTGTGTGTTAGTGAATAAATGACTTGCTATTGATGACTGGTTTTTATTCATTTTCTCTAAAGTTGATGATAATGCGAAGCAAAAACTAACCTCTAGACGTCATTTGTCCAGCTAACAAAAACCGAAGCTAGACTGAGTAAGCATTGAACTGATATACCAGTCTAAACAAACGAGTTGCTTTCTTAGGTTCGACAAAAAAAAAACGAAGTGACATATCTTTCAATCCAACCTTCAATGTTCCATTGATCGATATGGTAGCATCACCATCGGACATCCAAAGTGGACATATTTTTACATGCTTTGTAGGGAAAAACTTTAGCTGTTTTGAAACATGTTTGCCTTCCCATTTCTTTATAATCGAATGATTATAAAGAAAAATTTTCCATTATAACCTTAAAATTGATTAGCTTCTTAACATGCAAGATGCAATTAAAAATTCATTAGTTGTAAATTTGAGAACGCTAGTGCAAACTTCGTAATCAATTCGCGTCCGAATTGATTCGCGTTCGAAGATTTTTTGACGAAAGCAAATACAACTGTATTTCGCTACTTAAAAATGTTTTACAAACAGTAAGAAGTAACATTGTTAATAGCATTGGTTTACTTTAGTATCCAAGAATAAATCGATTAGTAACATTTCTCAAATTTGAAATGCCATCCGAAATTGTCATGCTTCATAACAAAGATAAGAGTGTATTTGACTGCTGTTTGCGCGGAACATCAGAAGCCACCTGTGGTTATGGGGTGTCCAATTTTTGGTCAACGATGAAAAACAGATATCAACATTTAATGAACAGAAGGGAAAAAATTAGTGAATGAGATGAAAAACTATTGCGTATTATTATACATACTAACCTTTTCATAGCTACACTAGTACAAAGAAATGATCTCTGATTTTATATTGTTTATATATTATCTCGTTAATTATGTTAATCTTCCCGTACATTCATATCCAGGCAGCCGCAATTCATGCATCTCAATCATACTAGAAGAAAAAAAAATCTAGCCTTATTCTAATTGCTACGGACACTAACTCTTCTGCTGCTTCGCTATCCCGGAAATGGAAAAGCGATGACGCAAAGATGAATTCCAGCAGCGGCGCTAGCTACGTGTTGACATTGGCTAACCAATAGAGGTGTGAGTGATGAAATCGGATGACTTCGGCCTAACTACTCGTGGCAAAGAGGGGCGAAACAACTACTTCGATAAGTTTTATGTCCTGTACTTAACACACCTTTCTTGCACTGCGCTTCAAAAAAAAAATCTCTTCAGCAGTAACAGTCTGTGGTATCTTCTTTAAACCATCGAATGAAATCCGTTTGTTTATTTTAAATTTAGAACTGGAAATACTTGTTTCATTCGTTTTCTACACACATATTGGATGCTCAGAAGGGAAATGATTCGCAAAGTGGAAATATTTGCAAGACGGTAGTGGTATAGTTTTGTTTGTTTTTGCTGTTGTTGAAAGGCAATTTCAGTTAATGCTTTTATTCCTCGCAGTCAATTTGTATATAGTTAATAACATTGAAACTGGGTACTGTGCAACTACCGTTTTTTTTAATGTTTTGATAATATGTTGTATGTTTTGAGCAGCAGCCTTAATAGTTTCTTAAGTGTTACCGATGGTAAAATTTTTCTAAATCTGGATCTTCCTTACAGTTACATCAATTTAAAATCATCAAATACCACTAAATACAGCTTCCCTCTACGTTGTTAGTTTTAGAAAAACTTCTTAAACCTTGGGATAAGTAATAATTACTCGGTTTCGCGGTAATCATAAGCCAAACAAGCTTGACTTAAGTCGAAAACACGTGTCAGGCTGACAGAACTTTAAGAAAAAACCTTAGTCCTTTGTCTACTGCTCAATCGAAGATTAAATTTCTTATTTCCGCAATACAATGTGTTCAATTTTTTTCTGTTCTTTAAATATTTTTATTAGTCTTCAACGAGAATACTATCTGTAACGGTTCTAGTGGTTCAGTAAATGTTTACGTTTATGATGTCTAATATGCGTACAATCTTGAACAACTGGTATAAAAACTGGATTCCACCTCAATAATATTTATGTACCTTCAACGAGCCTAATCATTTTTTTCGCACAATAACATGAACATCACTGTATTACATGCAACATTAGTTACCCATTTCAAAGTGTAGTTGTTCTTAGCAATGAAGCGAATATGTTGTTATATCCCACTATGTCACTCCCATCTGTTCCGCCTGTAGCGGCAGGGCCCTTCTCCTCTGCATTCGAGTTGCACTGCCACACATCAGGTTGATAATGGATTACACGGGGCCCGCCGTACGTGTCATTCGATAGGACCGTCCTAGTCGCCATTGTCGTTTTCATGAATGTACTAGCATTTGTAGTACTAAAATCATCTCCATGATCGGATACCAAGCTGGCAGTGTTGGTTACGGTCTTGGTACCGAGCGAAACTTTCCGGTCAACACCGGGTTCGAGTTCTTTACCTCCATTGTCACCCGATACAGTCGAGTCACCTCGATTGCCACTGCCACCGTTGCTGCTGCGATTGTTGTTATTGTTGAAGGTATAATTGTTGTTGCTGTTGTTTCCAGTGCCACTCCCATTTCCACCGTTTCCATGGTCACCATCACCACCGCCATCATCTCCATCGTCCCTATCACTACCATCTGGGGCATCGCTGCCGACCGGATGGTATTCTTCCGATTTTGTATCGAGTCACAGGCGTAGATCGTACGCGATCTTCGAGGCAATGTTCTTGAAGCCGATGCTAGTGCCTATGAGAAAAGAATAAAATTGTAATCCATGAAATGATTCGGTGGAGTTTTTATGTCGGTTAAAAATAAGTTGAATAATAGCTTAACAGATCGGCTGAAAAGTTCGTATCGTTTCTATGAGAGGGCGCCACTCGAATTAAATCCATACCATTTTCAGTTAGTACCAACCTTCAAAAGATACGTGTATAAATTTGACAGCTGTCTGATTATTAGTTTGTGAGATATTGCATTTTGAGTGAAGCTACTTTTGTTATTGTGAAAAAAAATGGAAAAAAAGGAATTTCGTGTGTTGATGAAACACTACTTTTTGATGGAAAAAAGTGCCGCCGTTACCAAAAAATGGCTTGATTAGTGTTATCCAGACTCTGCACCGGGCGAAGCACCAATTCGTAAGTGGTTTGCAAAATTTCGTACTGGTCATATGAGCACCGAAGACGATGAACGCAGTGGACGTCCAAAAGAGGCTGTTACCGATGAAAACGTGAAAAAAATCCACAAAATGATTTTCAATGACCGTAAAGTGAAGTTGATCGAGATAGCTGACACCCTGAAGATATCAAAGGAACGTGTTGGACATATTATTCACGAATATTTGGATATGAGAAAGCTTTGTGCAAAATGGGTGCCGCGTGAGCTCACAATCGATCAAAAACAACAACGAATTGATGATTCTGAGCAGTGTTTGGAGCTGTTATATCGAAATAAAACCGATTTTTTTCGTCGATATATAACAATGGACGAAACATGGCTCCATCACTTCACTCCAGAGTCCAATCGACAGTCAGCTGAGTGGACTGCACGCGATGATCCGAACCCAAAGCGTGGAAAGACTCAACAATCGGCCGGTAAGGTTATGGCGTCTGTATTTTGGGATTCGCATGGTATAATTTTCATCGATTACCATGAAAAATGAAAAACCATCAACAGTGACTATTATATAGCGTTATTAGAGCGTTTGAAGGACGAAATTTAAAAAAAACGGCCTCATTTGAAGAAGAAAAAAATTTTGTTTCATCAAGACAATGCACCGTGTCACAAGTCGATGAAAACCATGCTGAAATTGAACGAATTGGGCTTCGAATTGTTCCCTCATCCACCGTATTCTCCAGATTTGGCCCCCAGTGACTGTTTTCCTGTTCTCAGACCTCAAGAGAATGCTCGCTGGTAAAAAATTTAGAAGCAATGAAGAGGTAATCGCTGAAACTGAGGCCTATTATGAGGCAAAGGACAAATCGTACTACAAAAATGGTATCGAAAAGTTGAAAGATCGCTATAATCGCTGTATCGCCTCTGATGGCAATTATGTTGAATAACAAAAACGAAATTTGGCAAAAAAATGTGTGTTTCTATTAAACGATACGAACTTTTCAGCCGAACTGTTATTTTCAAGTAAACTAGTTGAAACTTTGTTGCCATCGACATTACAAACATTGAATAATTCCATAATGTTTTTCCATCAACAATAAAAAGACAAATACAAATTTCACAACGATTTTAAAACTATCGAGCGGAATAAAAATTTGAATTAACTGTTTTTTATGTGCCTTCAACCAAAATCTGTTTATGAAGATATGAACAATAAACATCGAAAAAACCTTATGTTCAGAAAGCTCAAAATTAATCCAAGTAGAGTGATTTCTCATTATTTTAAATTCATATATCATGATAATTGTCACTAATAGTACTGTTGTTGTACCGTTGAATTCCACTATGTCACGTCGTTACACTCTCACAAAGTCACTATTCTCACAGTCACTATTTTTCCGAAAGTGTATCAAACGTTATAATACAGATACGTATTTCGGAATGTTATTTACATCCTTCTTCAGTGTAACGGTTTTATTTTCGATGCACTGAAGAAGGATGTAAATAACATTCCGAAATACGTATCTGTATTATAACGTTTGATACACTTTCGGAAAAATAGTGACAGTGAAAATAGTGACTTTGTGAGAGTGTAATGACGTGACATAGTGGAATTCAACGGTGCAACAACAGTACTATTAGTGAGAATATTCTACTAACAGCTCAAACAGAAATTTAGTGATGATAATTGTAATATCACAATCGATGTTTCATCGCTATATTGTTTTCTTCGAGTTTATAATAGTGCATAGAACAAAAATGACTATTCTGCCATTCATCATTTTCGTCAAAATGTAGTTTTGAAAAAAGTAATATCCTGGTTTTATTTATGTTTTTACACTTCTTGCACCTCCATAGTGTGATCGCCATATTCAAGCCAACAAAAGTTTTTTAGGTTGCATTTCCGTTATCATTACATTGGGAAAACCTACCGATAGCTATCTGAATCAATGCAGAAATTGTATGTTATAATCTTATAATATTTAAGTTATTGCTACATCAATTAACCGTATCAATTTACATGTACGCTTACGTATATATAATGGTTTCGCAACCTTTTTTCAACTAGTATCTAAAACCATAGCTGTCATTAAAGATATGTTCGAATCAAGTAACGATAACTTACAAATGATAGCTAGTTCAATGTTTATGTTATAAAGAAACACTGCCATCACCTTGTTTTAACCAGCATAACATAAAAAACATGTTCGTGCTCTTGTTGCAACATAGTTGGGCTAAGTGGTATCAGAACTAGTTACGGGTTGCTAATATTGGAGCCAAATAAACTTATTTTCAACTAGTAGCTAGAAGCATAGTTGTTATTAAAGATAAGTTTGGATTAAGTAACAATAGCTAATAATTTATAATTAATTCAATATATCAAAAAGATGTGGTGATTTGAAACCTAAATAACTATTTCGAAACTAGTTAAGTTGTGAAGGAAGGGTGGTAATGTACCGACCGATAACTGAGCCGAACAGCTTGCATGCCGCATCGAACAAGAACGGTCAACAATGTGTTAACTTTGCGGCCTTCCGAGGAATGGTAGTCAGAAGCACCTTCTTTCCCCGCAAGGAGCAAAGCTACCTGAAGATCACCGGACCAAATCGACCATGTTTGATTGACGGAAAATTTTTCTGACATCAACAAAGTTCGCACCTACCGCGGAGCGAGTATAGATTCGGACCACTATTTGGTTGCTGTATGCCTGCGCTCAAAACTTTCGACGGTGGGTACCAATCATCGAAACCGAACGCAGCGGTTTAACATCGAGAGGCTCCGGGGTGCTGGAGTAGCCCAAGATTACGCGCAGCAGTTGTCAGTGGCACTACAAACGGAAGAGCAGTTTGGCGCAGCTAATCTTGAAGATGGCCGGAGAGACATCCGTTCTGCCATAGGTAGCACTGCATCAGCAACACTAGGTATGGCGGCCGCTCCGAACGTAAGGAACGACTGGTTCCAAGACGAATGTGAACAGTTAGTAGCCAAGAAGAATGCAGCTTGGGCAAGCAAGCTGCAACACCGGACGAAAGCAAACGAGGAGTAATACAGACAGGCGCGGAACAGATTAAACTCGGTATCCCGTAGAAAAAAGCGATCGCGATCGCGAAGCGATGGAACAGCTGTTCTGTACTAATGACACAAGAAAGTTCTACGAGAAGGTGAACCGTTCGCGCAGAGGCCATGTATCACAGGCTGATATGTGCAAGGACATCAACGGGAATCTTCTCGAGATTCTTCACGACTGTGAGGTGATCGAGAGGTGGCGGTAGTGTTTCGACGAGCACTTTAATGGCGATGTGGCGGAATACGAAAGTAGCGGCGCGGTAACGAACTTGGGAACGCGTGCAGAGGAAGATATACTGCCGGTCATAGATCTCCTAGAAGGTAAGGAGGAGAAGGTAACCCGGTTGAAAATAATAAGGCCGCTAGCGTTGAGCAACTACCAAGCGAGCTACTAAAACACGGTGGTAATGCACTAGTGAAAACACCGCACTCGTTACCAAGATCTGGGAGGACGAGGTTTTACCGGAGGAATGGATGGAAGGAATCGTGTGTCCCATCTACAAAAAGGGTGACAAGCTGGTTTGCTGCAATCACCACGCGATCACTCTGCTGAACGCCGCCTACAAGGTACTCTTCCAAATCCTATGCCGTCGACTTTCACCGATTGCAAGCGAATTCGTGGGACAATATCAGGCAGGGTTTATGGACGAACGTGCTACCACGGACCAAATGTTCGCCATCCGCCAGGTGTTGCGAAAGTTCCGCGAATACAATGCACTATGGTCCGAAACGGGAAATTAGCGTGACAAAAATATTTTCACTCTTAAATATTAGTTTTTTGTAGTTGGTGTCTTCGCAAAAGTTGTTTGTAATCAAATGGCGCTCCTTTTGATGAAAAAAGTTACTAGGGTGGTCCTCATTTAGATTGAAATCTGAAATCTAACTTTCTTAATTGAACTCAAAAACGTTCAAAGTTGTAGGAAATTTTATTGCGAGCAACTTTGTTTAAAAAAGCACCTTTCTAGCTCTTCATTTGATCGAGTTACACAAATTTTCCCGAGTAAAAGTAGGGTGGCTCCTAAAAAATCACTTTTTTTGTTCTAACTTTTTTGTGAAACGTTCTATCGAAAAGTTGTCTTGAGAAGAGTTGTTGCACTAATCACTGCGCACAATTTGACTCAACCAAGCTTTTTCATATGAGCTACCAGTAAAAAGTTATCATTGTTTATTCATCAAAAACTAGTCAAGCTTCAAATATCAATATTCATTACATGCCAGATCGATAAAAATGTATACTATGCGGTTCCTGAAAGGTCATAATATAAGTAAAAATTTAAGAGAAAATTGGAAGGGTGTTATTTTTTTAAACTTATTTAAATTAGTTTTAAAAACAACCTAAAAAAAAACAAAAACATTGCATAACTAAATAAATCGCCTTAACGTATCAACATACTTTCTTGAGCAAAATAATAGTATCATATCAGTTCTACAAATGTTCCATACATTGCTTTTTCGAGAAATGAGACACACAAAAACTACAGCCGAAAAAAGATTTTTTGTAAGTCAAAGCACTTCCTGAAACCCAAGAAAATCATTAGTTTGTTAAAATGAGTAGAATGTATTTATTCGAACCAAAACTCATTGTGCGTCGTTTTCCGGCTTTTACAGGCTATTCGGTACACAAGTGGATGAGAAAGAAGGGCCAGTGTCATAGGCGTCTTGGCACGATGTGGATAAAAATATTTGCATTTTACTAACTTGCACCAGCTTGTTGGAATGGTTGTCGAGATCATGAAAATTTCTGTTCATAAATTTATCATGGCCAACTAGTTCGGAATAACCATATTACACAGTATCTCTAATCCTCAGTTGTTCAAACTCAATTGAAGTAGTTATTTTGGTAATAAATAAATTAAAATTGTTCTGCAATCTATTTTCGGCTGTAGTTTTTGTGTGTCTCATTTCTCGAACGGACAATGTATGGAATATTTGTAGAACTAATTTGATACTATCAGTAAGTATGTTGATAAGTTAACGCGTTTAATAGTTCTGCAATGTTTTTGAGTTTTTTGAAGGTATTTTTAAAACTAATTTAAATAAGTTAAAAAAAATAACACCCTTCCAATTTTTACTTATATTATGACCTTTTAGGAACCGCATAGGATACATTTTTATCGATCTGGCATATAATGAATATTGATATTTGAAGCTCGACTAATTTTTGATGAATAAACAATAATAACTTTTTACTGGTAGCTCATATGAAAAAGCTTGGTTGAGCCAAATTGTGCGCAATGATTAGTTCAATAACTCTTCTTAAGACAACTTTTCGATAGAACGTTTCACAAAAAAGTTAGAACAAAAATAAGTGATTTTTTGGGAGCCACCCTTCTTTTACTCGGGAAAATGAATGTAACTCGATCGAATGAAGAGCTAGAGAGATACTTTTTTCAACAAAGTTGCTCAAAATAAAATTTTCTACAACTTTATTGTACAACGAAATCGTTTTTGAGTTCAATTAAGAAAGTTAGATATCAGATTTCAATCTAAATAAGAACCAACCTAGTAACATTTTCCATCAAAAGGTGCGTCATTTGATTACAAACAACTTTTGTGAAGACACCAACTACAAAAAACTAATATATGTTCGAGTATCGGGGATAAACTCGAGTCCCTTCGAAACTTTCAGAGGGCTACGGCAAGGTGATGGCCTTTCGTGTCTGCTATTCAACATTGCTTTGGAGGGTGTGATAACGAGTGGCACGATTTTCAGAAAGTCCGTCCAGCTACTTGGTTTCGCTGATGGTATTGACATTATAGCACGCAACTTTGAGAAGATGGAAGATACGTACACCGGACTAAAAGCGGATCGGACTAGACATCAATGTGTCAAAGACAAAGTACATGAAAGGCAGGGGCTCGAGAGAAGATAATGTCAGCCACCCATCACGAGTTCTGATTGGTGGTGATAAAATCGAAATGGTCGACGAGTTCGTGTACTTGGGCTTACTGGTGACTGCCGATAATGACAACAGCAGAGAAATTCAGAGACGCATATTGTCAGGAAATCGTGCTTACTTTGGACTGCGCAGGACGCTCCGATCGAGCAAAATTCGCCGTCGTACAAAGTTAACTATCTACAAAACGCTGAATAGACCGGTTATCCTCTACGGGCACGAGTCTTGGACAATGCCTGCGGAGGATCAACGTGCACTAGGTGTTTTTGAACGGAAGGTGTTGCGAACCATCTTCGGCGGAGTGCGGATGGAAGACGGTACGTGGAGAAGGCGAATGAACCATGAACTGCACCAGTTGCTGGAAGGATCAACCCTCGTCCAAACGGCCAAGGTCGGGCGGTTACGGTGGGCCGGGCATGTTGTTAGAATGTCGGAGAACAACGCAATTAAAATGATTCTCGATAATGATCCGACCGGTATAAGAAGCGTGCAAGATGGATCGATCAAATTGAGGACGACCTGCGAATCCTTCGCAGCTACCGAGGCTGGCGGCGAACAGCTATGAACCGAGTTGAATGGAGACGCCTCCTGTACAAAGCAGAGACCCGCGTGGTCTACGACTGAAAGAGTTAGAGTAGTAAGCCAGACACAAATTTTCAAACACTCAGGGAAACGTGTCCCATTTGAGCCAATTTTGATTCCGTGTTCCACCTACACGTCACTTGCATTATAGTTTGTCGTATGTGCGAACCCCAATCGAGAAGGATTCCTAGTGCCAACAGGACTGTAGCACTAGCAAAGTAAATATCGAATTAGTTGCGGAAACTATTGAAATAGAAGATCAAGTTTCGCATCGTAATTTAATACCGTTTTCGTTTTTGAACCTAGACGCGGGCTACTCTGACTCCGAGTAAAACGAACACGTGGTACGCGCCCTAAACAACAACTCATGAAAAAAAGATAAAATAAACAAACTCGGCTGGATGCGTGGTGCGACCCGTGAAAATTTTCAGAGCGAAACTACGCAATTGGAGTCCGCTCTAGAGCGACCTCAGGTTGCTAAAACAAACATATCAAACGTTGTTTGGGCGACTCTGGGACAGCTTTCGGGCTGCTCTGATCAATAAACGAAAACGGTATAAGTAACGTGACCTCTCACTTCATACCAAGCAAATCTCAAAGGAATCTTCCTGTGACTAAGAACTACTCTATTTCTTACCTGATATTCTCTTGAACCGCACACCGTTGAGGGACAACCGCGGCAGCTTGCAGACTTCGATCTCCCATTGCACCAACGAGTCCGTGTTGGGATCACCGTGTACACACAGTAGAACAAATCTGCAATTATAGGAGACGACATAAGTACACACCAACGGCTTTGCACTAACAACTAATTACCTCTCCCGCTGTTCGTAATCACAATTGTTCTTATCCAGAACGGACCGTATCTCTGCCATAATCTCGTCCGGTAGCCTCGGGGATGTGGTCTTCATCGACCAGGTGAAACGCAGCACGCGAGGTTTCACCGGTTCCTCCGCGTTCGAGCCACTGCTTAATAGTAGTAGTAGATAGTAGTTCGGGTCAATTTGTTTTTTTTTTTCCCATGTCAAACATTGTTTTGTGTGTTTTCATATTCGCAAATTTCGAACATGAATGCGACGGTCGGGTTGTGTTCGCACACGTGAACATGCGGACAATTGTAACCAAGGGTTTGATCGGTTTTGAGATTGTATGTTTTTATTTTTCGAAAGGCAGCGCAATGGAAAATGGGAGAGAAATAGAAAACAGAGGTAATTTTTGCAATTAGCACTCGAGGCCCTAACTCTATGCTAATGTGTGATCGTACATGATTAGTGTTATTCGTGAGAGGTCTTTTTTCTGTGTGAATGTTGAATAACTCTAGTTTCTGTTAAAAAAAAACTCAACGGTAAACTCGGAGTTCAAATAGAGGGAGTTAACTTACCTAGGATTTCTGGATTATAGAAATAGTAGGCAATGGAAATATTACCGGCCTAACGGAGTAAAACAAGCGGGCACTTTTGGGATGTCAAAAATGCTTCTATGTGTACTAGATTCTCTCTTTGGTGTATATTTTTGTGAAAAATAGGGCGCACACAACATTTATAACCACATGCAACAAACAAACACAATCAACATATGGCGATGCAGGAAGCACACAAAGCTTTTAATAAGTGGAAAAGTATTACAGTTAACATTAACGTGAAAACGACATCCAGAGACAACAAAACAGAAATTAAAATATTTGGCTTTCGCTGCATAAATTCATGTAAATAACTTCCACTTGCACAAGTCAGGGTTTGGTTTAGCGAAACTAGATGGCGCGCTGAGAGAACCGACTATTTCGATTGTGTACAGATAACTCCCTCTAAGTGTGATTATTTCTAACTGTTTCAACAGTGTTTCTGTTTTTTTTTCTATGTTTTCATGTTTAATTTTCTCAAAACATGTTTGAGTGAGACTATGTGTTAGAAAAAAAAACAAGAAGTAACTTGCAAATTCCGAAACGAAAACTAATTGTAAAAAGTATTGGAGTCACTAATAGTTTTCAATCAATCATATTTACCTATTTGATGAAGTATTTGGTTGGCCTTCGTTGGGCCTAAAACGAACGGAAAATAAAAGAAAAACGCAAATATCGGTTAACGACGAAACGAAAACGGAAAAGGAACACAGGGTTAGAGAAATTAAATGCAAGGAAAGAACAATCATAAGAGAGGTAGGATAGCACGAACTTAGAGTTAGACTAGAGTGTGAACTAGATTTGCAATGTAAACGGTGGGAAAAGTTTGCCTTTTGATAATACGACGTTCTCGGTTATTCGTACGACGGAATGCAACGGATTGATCTGCTGTTGTAAGTAACTTTAATATATTGGATTTAGAACACGCGTTGGATAGAGAACTCATTGTAGACAATATTTGCTACGAAACAAAACAAAAGAAAAAAAAACGATCGTAACCAGTCACACAGATTCAACACTACCAAACACTCAGAATTATTGCTGGTTAGATTAGGTTTTTTAGTACATGATAAAGCAAAGTTATTTACATGAACCATTGATCGGTAGGAGTGAGTAGCTACTTGAAAATGGCAGTAAATATCGGGATTTGTGGATAAGTGTTCTCGAACAGTTTTGTTTGTGTGCAATCGTGGCATTTTTGTGCAAGAAAAAAAAAGAATGAGAACGCAATGCTGTGAAAGCCGAAAAACTAAAAAAATAAACGTAAAATTAAAAGACTCCCACTATGATTTCTTAGAACATCCACGCTAAACAATGACACATATTATAAATGGACACAGTTGTCATTTAGAGTTGCTCTGCCGGTCCGCATAGTAGCGCTGCAATCAGTTGAAGGGATAGTCATTCTGTGGTTCAAAATTGGAATATAATACAAAATTCGGCTTTTTTTAGCGAAAGTAAGCTTTGCAGGTTTTATTGCTTAAAAATGTACAATGGATAAGATTAATTCGCTAGTGTATTATTAAAGTTGCCTTTCATACTTTTTTACTTGTCTGGCCTAACACACCTAAACAGAGGATCAAATAACATTCAGATGGTTCGGTAGAAGATCTCTCTACATTTGGTGTAGAGGTTGTCTTTTGGAATGGTCCACTACCTTCTATCTTAGATGGCGAGAGGTTTCTCACCGCGGGTGGACGCATCGGTTTTTCAAAGCAAACCTAGATGACTAATGATTAGTTAAAATCAATAGATTAGATTGCTATGTCCTCTTCTGCGTTCGAATAGAATCGTTCTGCTGCCTACAAGTCTACCTCTTCCACAGCGGGATGAAAACATATATTAATAATTTATATGATATAATACTAATTTTTTTTCTAAAAGCTCTCAAATTGTTGTTACCTTAAAAACGAACTGAAAATACCATTGATGAAAATCGATCTAAACTATTAATAAACTCAGCTTTCCTATGCAACTTAGGATGTTTTTTTTTCTTCTTTACTTTTGTATAATAGTTTGAAGATTATTTTTCTAAACAACGCCTGCAACTGTGTGTGTGTGCTCTTCTTATCGTTAAATTGACACTAACAATTGTATGTATGTGTGTGTGTGTGGGTGTGTTTTTACATAGCATTCACTATATGCCTATCACACTCGGGCGTCTATCTCGCCGCCTGTCTCACGATTGCTTTTAATTTTGAAACTAAAAGAAAAAAGAAAGAAAATGAAGAGAAAAATACGAATCACAGTAAGGAAGGAAATGAAGTTTCTGCAAATAGCAAATCCTCCGTCATTCATTATGCGAGATAAAATCGGAACGAAGACAGTAAGGATCGGAAATAGTAGATAGGATGATAGTAATGCGAATGAATTGACGGTACAATTTTTAAATATCCAAAGGCGACTAGACTAGAAATCGGTAAAAAAATGTTTTATAATAATCTGCACGATGGCTATAAAGAAATTTAGAAACGTCACTTCCGTCACTGAAATCTCGGACAAAAAGATGTCGCCAGCATTGCAATAGACTTTTTTCAGAACAATTCGAGCGTATTTCACTACCGCATAATTTGTATGAATGGCCTATGATCACTGAAACATAAGTACATATATTAGATGGTATTTTTGTACATCCTCTCACTTCACATAAGGTTTTTTTTTGTTTAGTAACGTAATGATTCCATTAGAGAGTTTCTATTCAAATAAAAGCTACAATTGAAAATACTAATCTCTCCTCGGCTAATTTTTAGAGAAAACAACCGGCAGCACTGTATCCACAAGTAGTAACAGGCTTAGAACTTGTTGCTTTCGTACTGCAGGCTAAGTAAGGATACAAATTCAAATATTCTACCTAATTATTGAAATACAATTTTTCTTGCTTATTTTGCAAAGCGAAGATCAGTCGATGGAACCCAAAATAAGGCGAACGATTTTCACGTCATTTTGAAAATAAAAAATAAAATAAAATAAAACAATCTTTAGCCCCGTGTCCCGTATCTCGGCTGCATTCGTAGTGTGGGTAATGTTTTCGTTTTTGTATTTTACACAATACAAAAAATGAGCTTTTTCAAAGCCTACTAACGCATACCCTATCACGGATTCTTTTGATTCTTTTTTTTTGTGTCTCGTATGACTGCTACGATTACGATTAGTTTTGTAAAATATGTCCCATTTGTATATTCGTGTGTGTATTCAGTAGCGGATATGGGGATCTCATTTGTTTTGTAACATTTTGTTTGTTTACTTATTTAGTCTCATGATTCAGCCTAGAAAAATGGGAGAAGAAAAAAAGAAATTTTGCAATCAGAATAAACGAATGCGATTGGTTGTGGATGTGTGTTGAGAAAGATTTTTTTTTATTTGTTTAGTCATTGGTGGAATGTATAACAGCTGTGATGGATTAGAAAGAGAAACGAAAGAAAATAAAGAGCTCTTTTGATTTATTGAACTTTGGCTGTGATGGCGTCTTTTTTCAGCGCTGGTTATGAGACTAAAACTTGTCCGCTGCTACTGCTTTGATTACGGCACGAAAATGTACAGTACAGTAAGGCATTGATTTTGCTGCTATGGTACTAGGTTCGATTTGATGACATGAACAATTTTGTTTTTTTTTGTATTGGCCGAAATTAACATGTGTGGGTATAATTTTACTGTCTCTAGCCTTCGATAGCAAGAGTGAGAGGATGCACAATGTTGTTTTTTAGTATTGTTTCTAGGTAATTTTCTACAGTATTGAGATTCGCTCGATTGTTCACAGTTTTTTTTGTTGTAGAAATCTTGAGAGCGTCTAGCTTCTGAATAATAGCCGTCGCATTTGAACAACTGATTCTTCGTGGAGGTGTAATTGAGGGCAGGGTAGTATGCACAATGATTAATGTATTACTATAATAACTAGTTGGAAAGAGTAAATAAGAGGAAGAATTGGCGAACGGATGCCCTCAAGTCATACACGAACTGTAACTCGAGTAGTTTATGAGGCTCTTCAACCATTAGATAATCATTAGGGCATAGTTTCGCTCTACATTTTCGACTACATTTACAACTACTTCCAATTGGTATTAAACACAAAGGATTTGAATTCTTTAAATTCCACTACATTAATTTGTGATACCTATCACAACATACATATTCAGTTACGTATTTTATTCACTACTTATGATTATCGTCAGTTTCGAATTCGTTTCAAACGCTGATTAAGATCATAACTAGTGAACGATATACCTATTTGTGTACGTACTTAGTGACTAATATCGTTAGCATATGAAGTTGTGAATAGTAACAGTGTACGAATCAATGTAGTGGATTTGAAACGAAACGAATCCTTAGTGTGTAAAAAGCAAAGGTACAAACATATAACTATCGCATATCTAAGAAACTTAAAAAAAAACAAAATTCTTTAGTATTTATATTCAAATTTGAAATATCCACAAGTTTTTTAAAGGTTTCGATCCATTTATAGGTAAAGATTCATGACGATATGTCATAACATCATTTTCCTACACACCAAGTTTTGATTTAGCAGTTCGGCTTTTTTTACGAAATCTTTCGTAAACATAAGACATAATCGGTTTTTGATACATTTCATTTTACAGAAATTATGTGAATTATTATCAAGCGATCAGCTGTACGCATCAAGTTTTACAGAATTCTGTAAATAAAAATAGAATGTGTACGGTAAATCTGAAAATTCGAGTACGGTAAAAAACCGAAAAAATGATAAAATCAACTTATTATAACGTACAATGGACAACTTTGAAAATTACTTGTCATACGGAGATAATTTTAAAGATTCAAGCATATTTCATATGCAGCTGGTAAGATTAAACAGCCAAATTGAAATGATTGTGAAATGATGAATTAAAATAGTATAGTTTTGAAGCAAAAATACAAAAATGTATTAAACTGCCGGGTTAAGAAAAAATATTGAAATTACCGAGTTCGTTAGATTATTTCATGAAAGTTACAGAATGGATCGGTCGGCTTTGACATATTATTGAAAATTACATTATCGAACGCTCGGTATTTAATTTATTTATCGAACGGTTTAAAAGTCGATAAAAAATTACCGAATTCTGCGAAATTTTCTTAGTGTTTAACTTTCAAATTAATCACTTTGCTTGGTTATCTAAAACGAAAGCCGAAATGGTTTTGTTCGATTCAAATCGGATGAGTTTCCGAAATCTGATCAATGATATACCAGTAATTTAATAACACTAGTCGAAATTCATCAGTAGCAATTGACAAAACAGTACTTTAAATATTTACTCAGAACTCAAGAACTTTGTCCGGTAAATTACCAACAATCGACTGTTCTAGACTATTTTCACCGATTAATTGAAACTCCAAACTGTGATAAGAAAAATCATTTGATGAAATTTTTTTTCGGCGTAGAAATATATATATATATATATATATATATATATATATATATATATATATATATATATATATATATATATATATATATATATATATATATATATATAGATATATATATATATATATATATATATATATATATATATATATATATATATATATATATATATATATATATATATATATATATATATATATATATATAGATATATATATATATATATATATATATATATATATATATATATATATATATATATATATATATATATATATATATATATATATATATATATATATATATATATATATATATATATATATATATATATATATGTGGTGATCAGGTTTTAAACATCTACAGCTCAACCAATTTCAAACAAATTGTTTATATTACTACACCTACTGCTTGAAAATATTTCTACGTATCGATTCGAGTCAATTAAACTATATATTAAAATATTGATGACATTGAACAGAGACGACAGTTTCGCATTCATCAGTTCACGGTTTTCATTAAATTTCCGCCCTTGTGCGTTCGCATTTAAGGAAATCGCACACAAAAAACAAAAACACTCTGATTGGGTCGATGATGCCGTAAAGAAGGTTACTGTGGACATCAGCATGTGGACCTTCTGCGGGTTTACTTTATGCGCAGTTCGTCACGAATCACTCGCGCAAAACAAGAATTTGTATTGAACCCAAAGATGCCAGGTGTGCAGATTTTGTAAATAAGCAGCAATTTTATTTTTGCAGACTTTTAAAATCGCCACGGTCAATTTTTTTGCTCGCCACACCGATTCCGTGCATCATACTGTAAAGAGAAATCGAAGTTCGCAGACTTTTTTTAAGAGTTTACAGGCTGAAAATTTTTGAGTTTTTTCCTGGCATTTCTAATCGAACCGACTTACACTATGTTCGGTTTGATGAAGCCGTAGAAAAGGTTGCTACGCATTCACTACTAGACCGTTTGTGGATTTGTTTTGTGCGTCGTTCGCTTCGAACGGTAGACATTTTCATCGGAATTCCGTTGTTTCTTCACATTCGAGGTAGACGCAATATGACCTCGATCATGGAGCGCTGGATGAACGTGATTAGCACCTTTCAACAATCAACACTCACAAGCTAAACGGTTATTTTCAGAGTATCCAAAATTCTCAATGAATAATTTTCGAAAAAAAATTGGGGGTGGGGTGTTTAGCAAAACGATTAGTCGCCCACCAAACCAATTATCGAAAACTAATGATTGTTTTATGAGCTCACAAGAATTTTCTGTAAATATTTAGAAGAGTTATTTGTCTACCAAGCAAAAACTTACTCCAGTTTTATTTTTCACAGTTTCGAATTTTGCAAAGAAAAATGGAATTTTTATAGTCATTTCACTGAATGATACATTAAGTTAAAAATATTAAATTGGTTTCAAGCTACGAGTAAAAATAGATGCAGATTTCAATCTCGTTCTGTTCTCTCAAGTTCTTATTGAAATCAGATAAAAATATATACACAGAAAGAAATAATGAAATTTACACGACATGTAATTCAATAGCAACATGGAATAGACATAGGTTGAATCTAAAGTTTGCTTGAAAACCATCATCGATGCAAAACTAATTCACTAATTTTCAATGAACAGAACTGTATCTTTCAAATAACGCTTAGTATTGCGATTGAATTAAATTGAAATGTACAAAATTTTAAAGTAAGTTTATATTTAATTGCCTGCTCCAAATATGTGCTGAAAATAGATGTAAATTCACAAAATATTTCCATCTGTGTAAATCACAAAAATAATTGTATTCGAAGAAAGAGAACAACTGCAAAAAACTGCAGAAAATTGGTTAATAGGCAAAATATGCTTTAAGGTCTGAGGACAGAGGGTCGCGTGTTGAGTTTTAAATCGACCACGTGGCTCGCTCAATTCCCTTTACGTATCGTATTTCTCTTGTACTCTCTCGTATATGAGCAAACTGTACCGGGTTGCCAGCATACATTTTATTATTTTGATGAGAAGTTTTATCACATTAATCTATCGTAAGGGTTGGACATTACATGGATTCCAATGAACAATGAAAAAATATTCAACTTTCACAACGATTGAATGTCTGTGCGTTTGGCAGCCTTGTCAAAGCCAATTTTATATCTCTCTCCTTTTTCATTGCATTGAAACTGAATTTGTGTCACAGAAAAATACAAGACTTTATATTTATCGCGATAACATATATGTTTTTATGTACTAATCGCATCTAAACTAAATTATCTAGACTTTGTCACGGTAGATTTATGATACAAGCCTTCAAAGCCGAGATATTCGATGAACAAGTAGAGGTATGCATTTCAGAGCGTTCCAATTTTCAGCAGTTCTTCAGTCAGAAAAAATACAAGTATATATATATATATATATATATATATATATATATATGTGGTGATCAGGTTTTAAACATCTACAGCTCAACCAATTTCAAACAAATTGTTTATATTACTACACCTACTGCTTGAAAATATTTCTACGTATCGATTCGAGTCAATTAAACTATATATTAAAATATTGATGACATTGAACAGAGACGACAGTTTCGCATTCATCAGTTCACGGTTTTCATTAAATTTCCGCCCTTGTGCGTTCGCATTTAAGGAAATCGCACACAAAAAACAAAAACACTCTGATTGGGTCGATGATGCCGTAAAGAAGGTTACTGTGGACATCAGCATGTGGACCTTCTGCGGGTTTACTTTATGCGCAGTTCGTCACGAATCACTCGCGCAAAACAAGAATTTGTATTGAACCCAAAGATGCCAGGTGTGCAGATTTTGTAAATAAGCAGCAATTTTATTTTTGCAGACTTTTAAAATCGCCACGGTCAATTTTTTTGCTCGCCACACCGATTCCGTGCATCATACTGTAAAGAGAAATCGAAGTTCGCAGACTTTTTTTAAGAGTTTACAGGCTGAAAATTTTTGAGTTTTTTCCTGGCATTTCTAATCGAACCGACTTACACTATGTTCGGTTTGATGAAGCCGTAGAAAAGGTTGCTACGCATTCACTACTAGACCGTTTGTGGATTTGTTTTGTGCGTCGTTCGCTTCGAACGGTAGACATTTTCATCGGAATTCCGTTGTTTCTTCACATTCGAGGTAGACGCAATATGACCTCGATCATGGAGCGCTGGATGAACGTGATTAGCACCTTTCAACAATCAACACTCACAAGCTAAACGGTTATTTTCAGAGTATCCAAAATTCTCAATGAATAATTTTCGAAAAAAAATTGGGGGTGGGGTGTTTAGCAAAACGATTAGTCGCCCACCAAACCAATTATCGAAAACTAATGATTGTTTTATGAGCTCACAAGAATTTTCTGTAAATATTTAGAAGAGTTATTTGTCTACCAAGCAAAAACTTACTCCAGTTTTATTTTTCACAGTTTCGAATTTTGCAAAGAAAAATGGAATTTTTATAGTCATTTCACTGAATGATACATTAAGTTAAAAATATTAAATTGGTTTCAAGCTACGAGTAAAAATAGATGCAGATTTCAATCTCGTTCTGTTCTCTCAAGTTCTTATTGAAATCAGATAAAAATATATACACAGAAAGAAATAATGAAATTTACACGACATGTAATTCAATAGCAACATGGAATAGACATAGGTTGAATCTAAAGTTTGCTTGAAAACCATCATCGATGCAAAACTAATTCACTAATTTTCAATGAACAGAACTGTATCTTTCAAATAACGCTTAGTATTGCGATTGAATTAAATTGAAATGTACAAAATTTTAAAGTAAGTTTATATTTAATTGCCTGCTCCAAATATGTGCTGAAAATAGATGTAAATTCACAAAATATTTCCATCTGTGTAAATCACAAAAATAATTGTATTCGAAGAAAGAGAACAACTGCAAAAAACTGCAGAAAATTGGTTAATAGGCAAAATATGCTTTAAGGTCTGAGGACAGAGGGTCGCGTGTTGAGTTTTAAATCGACCACGTGGCTCGCTCAATTCCCTTTACGTATCGTATTTCTCTTGTACTCTCTCGTATATGAGCAAACTGTACCGGGTTGCCAGCATACATTTTATTATTTTGATGAGAAGTTTTATCACATTAATCTATCGTAAGGGTTGGACATTACATGGATTCCAATGAACAATGAAAAAATATTCAACTTTCACAACGATTGAATGTCTGTGCGTTTGGCAGCCTTGTCAAAGCCAATTTTATATCTCTCTCCTTTTTCATTGCATTGAAACTGAATTTGTGTCACAGAAAAATACAAGACTTTATATTTATCGCGATAACATATATGTTTTTATGTACTAATCGCATCTAAACTAAATTATCTAGACTTTGTCACGGTAGATTTATGATACAAGCCTTCAAAGCCGAGATATTCGATGAACAAGTAGAGGTATGCATTTCAGAGCGTTCCAATTTTCAGCAGTTCTTCAGTCAGAAAAAATACAACACGAGCACACGACACGAATGCATCATTCTGAAAATTTCACAGAATATTCTCAACTAAATTTCGAAGACATTTTCAGGTGGGTTTTTTTATATTCTACCACTTTACGGTACTGTCCTCAGCCCTTAAAAACGCCCGTCACACTAGCCGACCCCCTTAAGCGGTGACCAACCAAGGACTAACGGCCAGGAAGGATCCTTATCATTACATCACAGTTGTTTCCATAGCACTAAACTCGAATCTCAACGTTCAGAATTGAGCAATAGAGGAAGTGCCGTGTTCCATTAGGACAACGCCAGGTCACATACGTATATGGGGACTTGTCAGTGAGCATGATTGGCCTCAGTGTATTGCATTCAATACTTTGAGTGTTTATCAGCTGTACGCGTTAACTTTCAACGCTTTCAAGTATTACGACAAAAAAGGATTTTTGGTGGATTTCGATCGCGAAAACAAAGGAAAACGCGTTCAAATCTATTCGATAGCGCTGTTCGTGGGAATATAAAACAAAATAAGCTGCGAACTGAAGGAAAAAAAGCACTCACTTATTTTTTTATTATAGAAATTTTACCACTTGGTTTTTCCTAGAAATCAAAATTGATTCCAAAGAATTTTTTGACTTTTCAATTGAAATTATATTGCCAGTATCAATGTAATTTACATCGTGCGCAGTTCTGTGGCCAGTCGTTTTTATTTTGCTATCGTTAGTTTCGCCTTATTGATTGCCTCCGTGAAATGACGCAGTATTTAGAGTCAATTCATTAGGTAGAAGTTAGCATCCGTATCGATCAAATTAGCCTAGCATGTAGTTTTGGGTCCATTCGTCTGGTGTTTGCGAGATGCCAATGAGAAGAACAGTTGGAAAATTTACTTGATACGCCGAGTGCACTGAACCAGAGGTAACTATTTTCACAATAATCAGCAACAGAAGCTACGCATTTAAATAAAATTCAATTGGACTTATTTAACATGGAAGAAATTCAATAACTTAGTTCTTGTAAGCACCCAAAATCGATCTCAAAGAATGAGTTAATATTTTCTTGCATTGAAATTTAGGTGTGCGTATTAATGTAATTCGCATCCTGTCAGTTCTGTCGAACTTTAGTATACGTGAGCCGCACCGATTTTGGAAGTCAAGAAGTAGAAGCTTGCGTAATTAACGCAATCAATCAACGGATCAATCAATCGAATATAAATTTTAACATAAAACGGAAAAGCAATATGTTATAACTAACTCCCAGTAAACACTGAATCCTTCGGAGTTCCTCATCAAAGTTGATCTTGACAGTTGGTTTACTGGCCGTTAACCCAGAAACGCAAGAAATGAAAACGGTTATCTACATTCGAAAGTGCGAAGGAAGTATGTCAGCTTTGTTTGAAGTCACGTGATCCAGTTATGTCTCAGACATTTTTCCATATTAAGAGCACTAAGTAGAATTTTCGAATTTGTGGAATCGTATTGCAGGTGTGCTTTTTGTGAATGACTTGTGACATCAACACGCAGATGCAGTTGATGGTTTTTCCGGAATATTTTAATAATCTTCAACTATTTAATAATTTTAGCTGCCACAGAATATACCAAACTTCTTTTGTGTAAGCGCACAGAAAGTAAGCTTCCAAGCGATCCGCGTACACGGAACTCGATGTATATAAGTAACTGCGTCATAACCGACTGATTGTGCGAGCCCTTAAAGTAGAATTAATTGGGATATTCTTAAATCTACTACCAAAAACCTCGCAATCTTTTCCAACTGATAGCTATAGTATGAATATCAATATACTTCAATTTATTATTGAAGCTGGCGGTGTATTAAAACAGACTATATCCGCTAGTTCTTCGGGATTTTTTCCTAATCTATGATTTCATTTCTCTAAAAACTGTCTCACAAAGTATGGACGCAACCAAAAACCGCTGCCATTTCGCAATGGTTCAGAATCTGTCAATTTTTATGGCTGCGTCCTGTTGTTTAAACTCTCCTCTAACCACTTGTGCAATTGTTTATTCGTTTTCATTAGTTTCTTCCCAAAAGACATGAATCCCCCAAATTTCCCAAAACTTCGACCAATTGAGGAATTTTGGGCATTAACGAAGGCACATCTTAGGAAACATGTCTTGGCAGCCGAAACCATTCAACAGTTCGAAAAAGATTGGAAAAAAGTGTCAAAACTTTGTCGCCACGAAGTCTGTACGGAATTTAATGAGGAACGTTCACAAGAAAGTGCGCCAGCTAGTCTACAATGGCTAAGTAGCAAATGTTGAGAATAATATTCTGTTGTTGTAGTCTGATATTATCAGTATATCGAATAAAATTTAAACACTTGTGAATTATTTACAGCGAAATCAAAGTGCGTCCATACTTTCTGGGACAGTTTTTAATGCGATCAATTGTTTTGCCATCAATTCGAAAATTTAGGTCTTTTTTATTCAAATTTATTTTCTATAACGTTAATTACCAATCAATAAAAACTTCCTTTAAATGGGCCAAGATATCATCTAAAAACTTGACTACAATGAACAAAATAGTGTCAACAGCATCATGAAAAACACTTGAAATTTGTTTCATGTCACTCATTAATATACATAATAAATAAAATAGGCCCTAAGCCACTTCTTTATGTCTCACCAAGTGCTTATGTGCTACTTCAGAGCGTAGATATTGCTTTACAGGCGCACTTAATACCGTTGCAAACCAAATTCAAAATGGTTTCGCAATAATGCTTCTCTCAATATCCCGTTTGCTACGGTATAAGCAAATTATTGGTACACAAATGATGCATCACAATCGGACTCCAACAATAGTTTCTAATCAACGCTACATGCTTAGCCGTTGGGACACATACATTTTCTCAGTATTTTTTTTAATACCGTTAACATTTTCTCAGAATATAACAGCTTTACATATTTCGTCAATTCAAGTTTGGAAGCGATAATTTTAGGAGGAATTTCTGTAACGACGTAGAATTTAGACTGACCCTGCTCGTAGATATTTATATAACCTTTTCATTCTCTGTTCGTCTATGTTGTATGTGAGTGATTCTTTTTTTTTATCATTGTTATATACAAGAATGTTTATTTATTTGCTATCAAATATTTTTGCAGGCGGATAGATCCCTACACATCTTTTTCTAAAATTTAAACCAACAAGTTTGAGAACGGGGTTTTCACTGCTGCTGCTTATGGTGTATCCTTTTCAAACTCAAAATTGGATTTTCGATGTTTATGTTCAATCGGAATTGCAAATATGGTCGTGTTGAAAAAAAAAACATTGCACTTTCCGTTTGAGCTGCCATGTTCTGTAGACTAAATTCCAATAATTTAAATACACAAAACCATTCATTCCCATCAATGCATGGCATGAATCATCACATTTGAACATGAAACAAAGTGATTATGTCGTGCGATTAGAATCTGAATCTGCTTCCGCGTATAGTTAGATCATTGAGAGACCATCGTGATAGTTATGATGTTACTACTGACAGTAGGAAACATGTGGTGTAGTTACTGGAATGGTTCAATGCCATCAGGAACTAGGAACAATAGTCAGTGGGTAGAAATGGTTCGAAATAAAACTGACCAATAAAACTCATTCTCATGATATTGAATGCATGTTAGCGTAAAAAACTGATTCGAAAAAAAATACAGTCACTAATAGATACGAAAAAACATACAGTAACAACAGGAATCATTGTGCAACCCTTTCAATCTTGGAAACGGGAGAATATATGGATATGTCGACTCGGGGTTGTGGGTGTTTGTTATTCGTTTTCTACTCTAGTTAGCGAGCATAATCAATATAGAGATGACAGCTATGTGGAAGAATGACAGATGACTCTATACGTCGAGTAGCAAAATGCTCTTAACGAAAAAAAAACATTTGAGATGATTATAATACAGATGAGATCAACTACGCTTTATGGAATAAGAAGGGACACAGGCGAGGACAAATAACATGCACGGGGACTTACGCAACTTGCGTCCATATAGTTACAAAAACAACGGATAAGCGACAAATATGGGCCATTATTATTAGCCAGTCTAGGGTGTTGTGCCACCTGATCTGGCAAAGGCAACTTGGATCGAATCCAGGAAAAAAAAGAATCAAACAAAACAAATTTTAGTACTGAATTTATCCACTATTCGTCTTATTTCACGTCTTATGCTATCATATACAAAGCGTTGCTGATTGTTTAACAATGTAATATTTCTGATTACATAGCTTCCTTATTCTATGCATTGTACCGAACTTGATGCATGCACTAAGCTTACTCGATAGTTTCTTACAAAACTGTTGATTTCACTAATCTCTATAAAAATATTCGATTGGCTCTCTGTGTATAAAACTTACAAATTTTTATTTCTTTCTCTCATATCGACAGAGAGAGCTCGAGCAAAGTGAATTTCTCGACCTTGCTTATTGAAACCTAGCAAACCAGCATATCGTTTTCTTTTTCTTATAACCAAATGTAAAAATTCATCGCGTTCGATTCACATAATATGTGCAATTTTCACTGTACACTGTCGCAGGCGGATTTTCTCCGCCATACCGAATGATTATAGCAAAGTTTTACTTCTGTCCATCGAGTTGTGCATATTATGTACAATTTATTCTTTATCTGAATCCTTAGAATTAAACACCCTAAACCTAAAGTGATTATAAAACGAAAGAAAAGAAAATGAAAACGTAAAATCAAACGGTGCTGGTCTTGATATAAGCGTATGTATTTACACAAACTTGAGAAAATAAAGCTCAAACAAAGTAACAAAAAAAAAAACATTGAATCAAAAACAGTAAAAAATCTGAAAGTTCAACACAAAGAAATAAAAATAGACCTGCACCTCATTGCCTGTTAACAGTTTTCGAAAGACCTTACTGAACCCTACAAAACCTAATTGTAACTGATTAATTCTTTTTTAAACTTCACGATAAATGCAAGTTGTCATTTACAACAACAAAAAATTGCCATGCCAGAAAACCAGACCAGTAAGAAACACATAACATTTGTAAAAAACAAAATTCATCGCTAACTAACGGCAGAACTTTCTACTGCAAATTAAGAAAGTTACAGAGCAAAAAAAAAGTAAATCATGTGAAAATTGTGGGCTTATATTGCTCATAAACGATTGTTATGACTGTGTTATCACGGTGTGTTGAAAAAATAAAACAAAATGCTAACAAATTTAATTTAAACAGCCAGAATATAGTAATTAATTTAAACAGAACTGCCCATCTCTCTCATTGGATTGTGCAACGATGAACACTTGCAGGTTTTCGGGAAGAATTAATTTCTGAAGTTGCATAGCAAATTGTTCATTTCATTAAGCTAGAGATCGTACACACCACCAGTAGTATTTTTTTTTGTTGTTTCAATTATATAGGTTTTAATCTTAAGGTTCGCCTTTCCGGTCCAGAAAAATCTCCTGATCCTATGTGCGGGGTTGGGAATCAAACCCAGACAGGCTGCGTGAAAGACCCGTCCCCACCAGTAGTTTGAATATAAACCAACATCGTAAAGATTTTTAGGGTCGGAACAAATTTATGAAATAATTCCATTTTTTAAAATTTATTAACAATAAAACGTTTTTCAGAACGGAAAATTTGAATAAATGATCGAACATGCTAGGAAAAAAATCGTTTATAGGCTGCACCCTTGTGCGAGTCGTTACACCCCTCTAAACTGTAATTGGAACGGTTTCATAACAACACAACATTCCCAAAGTACAATGATTGCATGTGTACTGAATAGAGCCGAAAAAACTAAGTCTTGATGAAACATTCCATGGTAGTAGTTATCATTCTGTTTGAGAATATTTCGATGACAGTTCTTAGTGTACAGGACCGACACCAGAAAAAAAAACGAAGAGAGACGAAGCATTTTCGTTTCTCATTGAAAAAAAAAAGAGAGAGTATAATAGCCAATGTCACTCGTTCCCCTATGACAAGACGAATCCAAACTAACGTCTGCAGAGATAATAAGCAGAATTTCAATTCTTATTGGCTCTAAAGAGTGACTAACAACCTCTTTGGAAACCAAAACTACTACAGATTCGAGCACAGGTAAAAGTAATTGTGAAACCTTTTTCTGTCATTTTCGATTCTCAAAGCTTCGGTTGAATATCGACATTGCATACTATGGGATTTTCACCGCAAATGACTGAAAGGGCAAATGATAGAAAGAATACAATTTTGAAACTACTGTTCCGCTTATGTCATGGATTTCGTTCTCAAAGGTTGAAAGCGAAGCTGAGAGTGACATTAATTTCTCGTCATTTTCGGCTAGTTTGAGTCAATGAAAATGATTTTTATTAGCTCTGCGGAAGATAGAACTACGTAAGAATAATTCCAGATAGGAAACCGAAAAATTTACAATTAGCTTGTACACGGAAAACCCTCCAATCAAAAAATTACGATCTCGCAATTTTTAATTTTTGCAGTTGTTGTTTGAACTAATAATTAGTTGATTCAACCAATTTTGATTTGCACATATTGAAGTAGTTGAAAAATATGTTGTTTTTAATGCTGTCAAATGTCAAAAATAGCACAAAGCAAAACAAAAATCGCAATGGAAAATCAACCATTACTTTAGTTGAAATTCAACCGCGTTTCTTAAACATTTTCATGCAAATGAAATTCGCTTATTATACGTTTGTAAAACTCGCGAAGAGTAACTTTTGAATGATAGTAAATTAATGTGAACTGATAGCCGTTAGAGATATTGGACAAAACGTGTTTAACCAAAACTAGAACCCAGTGAATTGTATGGATTTGAATTTTGGTCTTAGAATCAACTTGATTCTCCACCGTGAAATGCATGTTAATGAATGAGCATCATGTTATCTTAAAGTCATGTACAAAAATTGTATGAACAAAGTGATTAAATTGAAAATGTTTAATATTCATTCATATAATTTGTTGAAACTGTAAGTTGGAATGGCTCAAAAAATAAAAATCAGTGCATTCGGTTCGACTTTTTGTTCGTAAGTAATATAGTGGTCACAATTAGAAAGTTCCGTTAACACCAGCACTACTAGAAGACAATATATTATTTATATTAAATATTACATATATCTTAACATACCGAATTTTCATTTAAAAACATCAGAACGTATATCAATAAGGAATATTTTATTGTCAATCAAAATCAATAATTTTGCTTATGTTGAAATAACTAATCGTAATATCTAAAACAACTAAAACCGATTTGTTTTTCAACTCACAAAACTGTTAAATCAAAAACAAGGTCGGTTGTTGTAACTAAAATCTTTATTGAAATTGAAAGGTG
This sequence comes from Malaya genurostris, assembly GCF_030247185.1. Classification (NCBI taxonomy): domain Eukaryota; kingdom Metazoa; phylum Arthropoda; class Insecta; order Diptera; family Culicidae; genus Malaya; species Malaya genurostris. The sequence continues at coordinate 107,402,228 of NC_080572.1, forward strand.
TGTGTCTTGACTAACTGACGGCATATTTTTTTCAACCAAAAATTTTGTTATTTCAACCATCGTTTCTGTTGATCGAAAAACAAAAATGACAGATTAGAAAAAACAACAATCGATTAGTTGTACCAAAGTTCAACCAATCAAATTCATAAAAACAACTAATATTTTGGTTGTTTCACGATCGCGAGGGGTTCCCCTCTCTCCTCTCGACAGATTCTTGCGGATTCTATATATTAATTATGCAATCAACACTGAAAACTATGTCTGATTTTTTCTACGAACAATATTAGAAAAATCGAAACAAATCGCTCTTACATGCGCAATAATTGATATAAAAAAGTGTAAACAATGTAAAATAAGTTATAGGGATTTATACTTTTTTTCTCCATTACTAGATGGAATACGGAAATTCGGTACGCACGATCCGGCATCGCTGGTAGTCGCAGAGTAGGGAGAATATATTTCTCATTAATAGTTTTAAGCGAAATTACAAGTTCCTTTCTCTAGCAAGGTAATCGATGTTCGACTGTATAATTGACAAAGATATTGGAAGAAAATCGTTAGATAGGGGGCGAACTGGAATGCGTTCGGGGTACGTTGTGAACCTTATATTGTCCTGGAACGCTTTCAATCACAGTTGCCGGTGATATAACGGTAGTGCGTATGCGAGGAATGCATGTAAGTCGCCGATTAATTTGCAAAAAATTAGTTTTCGATAGAATTGACACGATTAGTAAAAAATATCCACTAGTCAACCTTTTTCATATAGAAAGGCTAAGCAATCACTGTCAAAACCGGCTTTTGCTATTCAATTATATTAAAATCTGACTTCCGGTTCCGGAGTTACAGGGTAATATGTGCATAAAAATGAATAAGTATGCACTGCATTATCTCAGAGTTGGGTGAACCGATGTTCACAAACTTGTAAGTTCGAAGTGAAAGACCTAACATGTCTATGAAAAATTCTTGAAATTTATCCGGATACGACGTTTGGTTCCAGAATTAAAGTGCGATAAATGAAAAAAAAAATAGACGGATATTTTGATGTTGAAAAAAAAGTTGAAAATTTGACAAAACTGATTGCTTATCTCTTCTAGTGTGCAGATCTTGTTGTTTGGCTCTGGTTTCCGTTCCGGAATCACCGGAAGTAGTGTTGAAAGGTCCAAAATGGAACTCACTTCAATTTTTCAACGATGGCTAAACCGATTTCCACTTACTCTGATTTGAATTAAAGGTTTTATGCTTTTATAGACTGTTGTGCAATATTATTCGGATCCGGATCCATCTTCCGGTTCCTGAATAAACAGTGCGTCCATTAAATTTCGATGCTGATTCAATAAATCACAAAATAAACAAGATTTCTTGAGTTTTTCCAATTTATTATTCGAAGTATTTCCTTCCATTTAATACATTTCTCACAGTGATTCAAATGCGTGCTCCAGCTCATTTTGTGGAATAGCCTCCAATGCTCGTGTCGAAGGCGTTTTGATGGCCTGAACATCATCAATAAAGCATCCTTTCAACTTCAACTTTATCTTTGGAAACAAGAAAAAGTCACTCGGTGCCAAATCAGGTGAATACGGTGGATGGTCTAACACCATACTTGATTTCGGGCCAAAAACTGACGAACAATGATTGATTTGTGACTCGGCGCATTGTCGTGCAGCAAGCACCATTTCTCTGGATTCCCATATTCCGGTCGAGTACGACCAATGACCGTTTGACCAGTTGGAACGGACTCTTTGTGGAGGATGCCTTTGCTATCGAAAAAAGTGATAGGCATAGTTTCGATTCTTGAAGGAAATTTTGGAGTATTTTTTACTTGTGGTGAGTTTTTTTACTTCCATTTCGAACTTTGCAGCTTAGTTTCTGGATCGTACTGAAAGCACCACATTTCGTGGCCAGTAACAATTGAATTCAGGAAGTTTGGATCATTGCTGGCGGCTGCAACGACTTCTCTGGAATGATTGACACGAAGTGATTTCTGCTTCTCTGTCAGTGTGTGCGAGGCAAACGTTGCACAGACCTTTGTTTTGCCCAAATCCTAGTGAAGAAAGAGACGAATCGTTTTTTTGTCGATATTCGAAGCCTCTTCTGTAATTTTTGAAGAGCTTTTGCGATCATTGGCAACATAATCACGAACATTTCATTCCGTACACTCGGCATTCCAAGAAATGTTTGTGCCACAAAAAAAAACTTTTGCTAGTGACAAACACTGATCGCCGTACACTTGTTGAATTACTCGAAATATTTCTGAAAGACTTTTACCAGATTTTACGTTGCATTCAATGATCGCTCTTTGTTCCATACTGAAATTTCAACGTCAGATGAAAAACTGTTCAGGAAGAACTGTCATATCCTTGTTATTTGTCAATCAAATGTAATGAAATGTGACACGTAAAAAGAGAAAGGTTCGAGCTTTAAAATGTGCGTTCGATCACATAGATTATCAACTGAGATATGATTCGTGTCTCGAAACATAATGGGCGTACTGTGTACATTTCGTCCCGGGTTGGCGGTTTAATGCATAGGACGCTGGTCTTACAAGCCAGCTGTCGTATGTTCGAGCCCGACCTGGAAGGATTCTTAGTGTCAGTAGGATCCATAGTACTAGCCATGCCATGATTCTGTACACTAAGAATCGGCTGCGAAGTCTGTTGAAACAGAAAGGCCAAATTCCACGAAAGGGATGTAATGCTAAGACTTTGCTTTGTGTACACTACAATGCAAAAGATTGGATATTCTTTAGAGAATTTTGTACAAGACCGTCACTTATACCGTTATACCTCCGGAACTGCAAGTGACAGAAAATCGATCTTCAAACATGATTGACATCTCAAGAGTAGCTTTAAAACGACCCTATCTTGCTGTTTGTTAAAACCGGTTCAGCCATCTCTAAGAAAATTGTGCGGAGAAAAATATTTGAAAGGTGCACACACAAAAACGCACATTTTCCTATTTTTCAGCTGAGTTGAATGGTATATAACACTAATGACTGTGCACAACACGTGAAAATTCTTCGAAACTGGGTACAAAACTGCTCCGATTAAGAAGTCTTGTTAGTTGATGACCAAACGAACCAATTTTTGCTATACTGGTCACCAATTTTTAATTTAAACACTTGGACACTCCAAAATTAAACTTAAATTGATTACTCAAAGATGGATGAGTCAACTCCAACAAACTTAATATCAAACAAAAGGGTTTTTTTGTTGAAATTCATTCGGATCCGACTTCCGATTTCGGAACTATAGGATTATATGTTCTTATATGTAACTTTGAGTATTTAAAATTTCCAACCGTCTTTAAAATGGTGATTCAAAGCACGTACAAATTTTCGATTTGATGTTCCAAAATACTAACCGATTTCGGCTATAGCCGTCCTGGTCTCTTATCTATGAAACAGACATTTTTAATCATAGTTTTGATTCAATATTTAACGATTCTTTCTGTTTCATATTGCTGGAAGTATTTCTAGAAAATTTTAATTGGGCACATCGTTTTCTTCCTCAAGCTTATTTAACTAACACGAATGAGCGTAATTGTCGCACCTCACTAAATATATTATTTTCAAATTTTAATTACGAAATTTCATTACAAGTCGATATCACAATATTTTTTTATTATTTTAAGAAGTTATGATTTTATGCTAAGAGAAAGTTATGTTTATATGTTTACTATTTACTCTTAAACAATTCAGAATCAAAACGCCAATGGTTTCAAAGGGGTCCGCGAAATAAAAAAGATTTAGAATCACTGGCTTATACAATAGAAAAAAAACAAAAACATAATAAGATATCTTTCAACACTCTTATTCGACCTTTCACTACATTCGAGATTTAATTTTTATAATGAATCAAACTCAAGTCTTAAATATTTTTCGGCCTAAAAAAACAATTCTTAATATCATTTGTGTACATCTATATTACAGAATGATCCCAATGTTACACGTTTTAGAACATTCTTTCGATCGAGTCGATAACCGTTTAGGTTTTAGTGTTTTAGCTTTTAGGTGCTGCTGATAAACTTTTTAGGTGATTTATTTACGTTGAGTGACATGCAAGCAAATGTGACTGAAGTAACATATCTCAGAAGAAAAAAATGAAGGATTTTTGCTCGAACAAAGTCCGTACAATGTTGAGTAACGTGAGTTATTTGTAATTTCATAACTAAAATGTTGAATGTTTTTGAACATTCGGAATTTTCCGCCCGAAATGAGAATAATTCTTGACAGTTTCGTGAAAAAGGAAGTGCTTATTAGTGTTTATTGTTATACGTAGTTAATTTTGTTTAGTGAATTTTAGCAACAGTGACTTGATTAAGGTTTGCGTTTGACTCTTCAAAATGCGAAAAGGTAAATATACTTTGTTATTGAAGAATTGTATATTTTATTGCATACGTTGAATTTCGATCTTAGGAATCATTTATGAGCATTCTATACGCTGATCTTGTGTACCTTTTCCTGTCAATTCCTGTTCTTTAATATAGTTCGAAAGATGACACATTTCTGGCAAACAGTTAGTGGAAACGATTGCTACAGGTGCCGTAATGATAGGAAAAAAAAGGTTAACAAAGATACTATCATTTGCAAATTGAACATAATAACTGCATTAAATTCGTGACAATCTATTTTTTTATGCGGCACGCATCTTTGTTTTCTATATAGGGTTGCAAATTACAACTTCAAGTAAAAACACATATAGAAATGTGATCAGTTTTTGAACTCTTACAACTCAGTCGAATTTGCTTCAATCACTAGTATTATTTCACCTAATGATTGGAACTAATTTTTTTTACGTATCGATTTAAAAGGATACAGCCACGCATATTTAATTACATGTGAGTGAAATTTCGATTAATAGCAAACATTTTCCTATTTAACTACTAAGAGTCTAAGACGCTGAGCTGACTGGCTAACGAAGACGTTGGTTTTCAAGAAATAAGCGTCATATCAGTTCTGATTAGTCATTCAGAACAAAATTGAAACTGTGAAAGTGCGAGAGTCTATAAATATAAAAAAAAATCAATAATGCTTCAGTCTTACATGAAACATATCAGAAGAAGGTTTTGTGCTAGACAGCAAGCATCACTCGAAGCGATGTACTAGTTACTTGATGCTGATTCGCGTGATGCTTGCACAAGTGTGCATATGCGAATGGAATGCAAAATTAGATCTGCTTTGGAGTTGAAAAGATTTGAAAATAATGCTTGATTGCATAAGAATAATTTACAATATCAATCATAAGAAATCGTTCTATTATGATTATAGCTTTATTGCTTTCATCAAAACATCAGATTTGGGATACCAAAGTGCGGCCACGATTTGCGTAACGCAAGCGAGACTCAACGCTATTAAAATTATTGCATGCAAAACAAAACTTGAATACGAATTTGCTTTTGAGATTTCCAAAATCGAACTTTTTTTTATGCCAAATGTCTTAGAAATGCATGAAACGTCGAGATCTGGTGTAATTTCAAATTTCAGTTATAGAAGTTTTATCCCGATTATCATTCGTTTTTGGTGCCAAAGAAGATTTTTCTAAATAGCACTACGATTTCCCCATTTCCCCGGGCCATTTCGTAAATCGGATGGACTTATTAGGTTTCGAATAAAACGAAACTCTGACCGATGTGTTGATTGTTATCGTAAAATAGCCTTTGCATCTGACTGTGGACCAAAAACATAAACGCCAGCACACCTCTGGAGCATGTTTGACGATGCCTATGAGGAATTGGGTGGACTTTTTGCTTCGAATGGTAACTGTTAATGAAACCAGCATTCACTGTCATAAAAAAGGGACAGAATGAGTACCCGGAAGTGAACTGAAACCGGTACGTGTACTCCTCAGCGGCTTAGAGAGGCTCAATAGGTTGTAAAATTATGAGATCGGGTTTTTTGGGATTGTCATGCGGACTACCACGAAAAATGAAAAATCAAAAACAACGAGTATTACTGCGCATTATTGGAACGATTGAAGGCCGGAATTTCTGCGGAACCATTTGATATGGAGCGAAAAATAATTGGTTTTTGTAATACAATGTGCAGATCCGCAACCAATTGCTTTTCCATTTATCTTATTTAAACAAATCGGCTTCTTTCGGACCCAAAAATGCCTCATCAATATAAAAATCAGATCGCGTGAGGCGATCATCAACGCACCCAAGGTGTGCTTTTATAGATCTTTCGAAAATTACTTTTTAAATAGAATCAAAATCACTGAAACAAATGTATCGAATCTACACGGAACGACCGAAATCAGCTCTGCGCCTAATTCGTATTACTGTTTTTGAATTAGTTGATTTTAGCAAAAAAAATTTCAAAATAACTTTGAAATTAATTAAAATTGAGAATTTTCTTTGCTGGAAAAAACTTTTATTTTTAGAGAATGTGTTTATTCTGGGCAAAAACCAGCAATATTTCAATCCAACTCGAAATTCTCATTGACAACTAATTTTGTTATTAAAATCAGAAAATTTCTTTCTATTTATTTATCACTATCATTTCTGAAGGACAGCACAAAGAAAACAAAAATAAAATTGGTTTTATTAACAAGTTTATTAGCCAAAAACTTATGAGAAGTGTCAAATCAAAACAATCCATTAAAAGGCTAAAAAGGGCAGTCTTGTTGAAACTGCTTGCAAATTATTTTGATATTTTTCGCATGTGTTACGATATATCCATATATAAGTTTCTAAACCGATTTGTGAATTTGTGCGCATTTGAAGCGAGTATGCGTAATAATGTTTTTACGCGGAACAGTAAAGTGAGTTTCGAATGTTCCACTCTAATTGTATATGTCAAATGATGTTTTTTGTATCTTCCAATCTTCTGGGCTACGCCATCCGGTGTACTACTTGTATTCGGTTTTTGTTTTCCTGCTCAAAGTTTTCAGAGTCGATTTCGCGAAGTCGAATGAGGAAAACAACGATTTAGAATAAAAATTTTCAAAAAGAAGTTTGTTCGTTTATGTCTTTTTCTCCAATACAACATCGTATTTATACCTGCCAATATAGAAAAGACAATCGAGACTGAAATTTTTTTCGGTAGTAGTGTGCCATCTAGTGGCTAGTAGTCATTATGGTGTAAACGTTTTATCGGTGACAGTGCGCCATATAGCTGCAAATAACAGAAGCCAATTGAACCATTTATGTTGGTTGAAAACAACGTTTTATTTTTCTGATTCAACTAAAAAATTAGTTGAATGGAAATAAAGTGTGCCTTAGCTAAGACAGCATGTTGAATTGGTGAATTCAATAATGTTGCACTATTTATGTACCTTTTAATTCCACTATTTCACTGTCACGTTATTACACTTTCACAAAGTCACTATACTTTAATGAAGCATAACAAACGTTACAATACAGATACGCGTATTTCGGAATGTTATTTACATCCTTCTTCAGTGTATCGGTTTCATAAGTTTGTTTAAACATAAATAGTGCAACTATAGAATATATTCCGCTAACAGCTCTAGGTAAAAATAGTGGTGAATTCAACTAAAAAAATAACCATTTCAACCAATATTTTATTATTATTAAGGGTATGAGGATTGAAAAATCTAAATTAGCAAAAGTAAGATTTTTTTAGTTGTCTCAAAAAATAACTACTAAAATCAGAAAATCAACTAAATTTTTCGCTAAAATGCTGACCTCGGTCTTTCCGTGTAGTGGCGACTACTTTGCATAAAAAACATTTTTTTTATTTTAAAGGAAGTTACATTCACTTTATCTAGTTTGCCTGAATCAAAAAAACGTGCTCAACCCACCTAGCAGTGAGATGATTCCTCGAAAGATCGATTGATGGATCGAGAAGAGAAATTGTATGAAACCACAAAATTATTTCTTTGGATCTGAACGTGCGACGATCGATTAAGCATTCCGTGAGATATCGAAGTGAGTTCCACTTTAGAAGTTTGGGTCATTATTGACGGTACCTCCAGAACCGGTATTCTGGGACCAGCATAACCCAAAACGATTTGTATGGCCATGAGAATTTATATGACGGATAAATTGAAACAATTTTGAAGAATTTTTGGTATTGTCATCGTCTATGACGGTTTGAATTTTAAAAACTCATCACCCTGTAATTCCAGAATCGGATAAAATTCATCAATTTTGTATGGAATTCTTTAAGTCTTTTAATTTGAATTTTTATTCTTTCATAAGTCGTTTAGGCCTTCTTTGAAATGAAAAACGATTGAGTAAAATACCATTTCATTTGATTCGAAAGTTTTGAAAATCAATGTAGCCATCTTTGAGAAATCGTAGTGCGTTTCAAATAAAACTTTTGGGTATCTTCTGGGCTCGAAAACCGAATACCGGTGAAATTGAAATAAGTTTATTTGGTTAACCAGAAGTCGAATCCATATGAAATTTTGGATCCTTGTATGGGAGAATAGGACTTTTCTGATAAATCTAAGCTTGTAGAAACTCAAGCCAACTCCGAGAAAATTGAGAGAAATGTTTTGTTACACACACATTTGCTGATCTTGACGAACTAATTCAAATGGCATATGGATGTAAGAAGTTATGTTCGTTCGAGTTTGAGCAAATTCTATACCTTTTTATATTAAAAAAAGGTAAAAAATCTAAGCAATTTCTTCGCCAAGCAAACAAAACAATTAAAAACATTTGTGAACCAGTATGATTTTTTGTAATTGTCGAATGGACCAGTAAGTCGACCAATCATTTTATTTAAAAAAAATGTTTTTCAATTTTCTACGCTCAAAAAATTAGTTTATTATTACGAAGAACACATCAAGTTTCAATTTTTTTATATCGGAACACAACTACTTAAATATGAAAAAGTTGTGTAATTTGTCAACGCTACTGATTTGGCCTTTGCAAAGACCCTAAATAGGCATGAATAGGAAACCCTTGACCTAACATTAAGTAAACAAATTAATGTCATAATGATTTTCTGATTATATACACAAGGTTGGGAATCTTGCCGAAAAGCAGGCAGCATGAAAGGTGATCGAAATATTATTTCAGATCAATATGCGCATCTCATCTAGCTGCTACCGAAAGTTTGGTGTTGATATTTGATATATGCATCTATGCAACATATTTCTATTCTATCATTCGACTGAAGAAGAATTGTATCAAAAATTTAAAGTGTCTGGGTGTTTCTGGCTGGAATGGGTTTACCTCGCGTTTTTCTTTTTTGAGTACTTAGGAGCAGTTTATTTTTATTTTTGCTCAACGACTATTAACAATGATTTAATTTGTACCCTAAATCGACGTGGTGTATACGACCCTGACCATGATCTGATTAAACTAATGTTTAGCCCATAACAATGATCTACTGCATTACTAATCTTTAACAACGTAGCATGACAGCACAAATTCACACAATCAAGTTGTAACAAATGTCGAACAAGCTGAACACGTGAACTAGGTACGAAACAAGTGAAACAAGAGAGCGTGTCGGTGTACACAGTCGGACGAAGTATGTGAAGGAAGACGCGTGGTGTTTTTTTTTGTTAGATGAAAGAAAGGAAAATGAGTAGTAGTGGTGGTAGAATAGTACATTTGTAAGACCGAACGAGGATAGCCAAACAAAACGAACAAAATAAACAACATAAAATGAGAGGAGTTAGAATAACGAGTTTAGTAAATATGAACATAAAACACAACCAGGAAAGTTGCCGAAAAATAAGATGACTGAAGCTGTTTTTTTTTTCTTCACGTCTATCGGACGCATCAATTAAGGAAGGAAGAATATAGTTGTGATCGAACCAATGAGGCTACTTACCGTTTGCTGAATCTGGTAGTAAGTCTTTGCAGGAAAGTCTTGCCAGTGTGGGGCGAGTCGCCAACGTTGCCTCCGGCTCCGGAGTATGCCGTGCTGTTTCTGGATCTGGTTTGGCCTACAAGCGTTTATTAGTGAACGGAAAAAAATGTATTAGTGTTTGTTTTTCGAAACGGTACTTTGTTTTCGTTTTCAACTGTTCACTGCAATTCGATTATACTGCGCACACAACAATTAACGATAGTAAGAGTTCAAGAATAACATATTTACAGACTGTAGACTGTAAAACGGATGCGGTCGTAGTGCGGTTCAGCTGAACCTGGCAGCTATCAGGCATTAGAAGACACGGTGGATGGATGCTTTAATACACTAGGAGTACAGTACACACTTACCCGAGTGGAAAGTCGATCGCGATGGAACATTCCTGGGAAATGCAACCGGTTGTCTGGAAGAATTAACGGCTGGTGTAAGACTATTGCGATTCACCATGCTGATGTATTTGATTGTGTGTTGGTTGATGTTTGGGTACATTATATAAACAATTGTTTGATCGGGAGTTTTTTTTTCGATTGTTGGTTGGGTTGGTGGTGATGTGAAGGCAAGTTCGTGATGGGTTGGTAGGTTTTCGTATTTGGTTGTAAACCGAGTTCGAGGACAAAAACGGAAAAGAAAGAAGAAAAAGAAATAAGACATATATAGTATAAACATAAATCGATTGAAGGCTTTCAAAAACTTAACTAACTTACAAACAAGTCAAATACTTAGAGTAAGAACTCTCGCCTCTAAACAATAACAATTTCAAATAAATCCAGACATGTCCGGAATAGAAAAACTCATACAGAACGTAAACCTGCAACCGAATGGATTTGCTATGTTTTAGGAAGAATAAAATTAATAAAAACAGAACTAACACTTCTACTAAATCCAGAGTCAATATCTGGGATTGATTTGGGTATCAAATCAAACCAAATGTTACGAAGAGTGGGTTGAGCTAGGGATACGGTAAACTAAAAAATTAAACAATTGTTGCCTTTGCAGTTGAACGTTAATCTCGGTAAGTATGGTCGGTTGGTACGATTAACGATTAGTCGTTTATTTCTGTTAGGGCTTTATTGTTGGTAGGATGCTTACAGGTTGAACTCGAGCGAAACATCTACGTTACATAAAGGAAAAATCTACTTTCAATCTCAAATAAGTTTTTTTTAATAATGTGTTACAAATTTTTTTTGACGTTCAAAACGAGCTACGGATTCTACTAACACAAAAGTTGCACTGCCATGAACCATAAATCGCCATATTCAAAACATTCCCAGAGAACCACAAATCGCATAATTAAGTTGCATTTCATAATCACCATCGCATAATCATATGCCTGAAGCTCATATTTTTCCCCACTGTTTACTGCGACGAAAAGCACACAAACGCATAATCGTTTGAACGACCTCGTCGTTTGAACTCGCATTAGTTCCATAAATGGTTGGCTGTACATGATATCCAAAATTTGCCTGAATTGTACGTAAAACATCTCGCACAAGATGATAATTCCTAGCATCCAATGTGATTGGCTCACAATTCTGATTTTACTGACTGAATTTAAAAATATTTCGTCGCATTCTAATTCGGAGCGTTTTACTGAAAATTTATGAATACTTGTTTGAAAAAATGGTTGAGAGTATTGTAAATTATCAGTATCATGGAGTATTAATGTAAACAGCAGAGACTTGTTCGTGAAATAGTACAAACTTCCTCGCAATAAGAAATTCCTTAAACCTTCTCTTCCCATATACTGTGAGCACATATGTGTGAATGTGAATGATAGTTTACATCACAAAACGTAATGAGCTATTTCGCGCTGTAAGATCTTGCATATGCTTAAAGACTGTCCCAGAAAGTATGGACGCAACCAAAAACCGCTGCCATTTTGCAATGATTCAGAAACTGTCAATTTTTATGGCTGCGTCCTGTTGTTTACACTCTTCTCTAACCACTTGTGCAGTTGTTTATTCGTTTTCATTAGTTTGTTTCGAAATGCGTGGACTTTCAGCAGAACAACGTCGAAAAATTGTGTAAAAAGTGGGCACTTCGAAGTCAAATGTTCTTCGTGCTAAAGAACGTTTGAATCTTCGAACCTATAAGAAGCAGAAACAACCAAAATGTAGTCCGAAACAAGAAGCATCGATCAGGCCGAGGGTTCGAAAGCTATACAATACGATTCTTGCTGGAAAATTGAACTGCATAATCCTACAATATTATACGGTGCGAGAAGGGCAAGTGTTAAACCAGTCCGAGACATCGATTGAAGTCGAAAAATTTGGTAAGAAAGCTATGGTCTGGCAAGCAATTTGTGGCTGCGGTAAGATTTCGAAACTCTTCATCACCACTGCTTCAATGAACAGTGAAATATACATCAAGGAATGTTTACAAAATCGATTTCTACCCATGATTTGAAGCCACAAGGATCCTGTTGTCTTCTGGCCAGATCTTGCTTCTTGCCACTACTCGAAATCAACGGTAGAATGGTATACTACCAAAAATGTCACTTTCGTCCCAAAAGACATGAATCCACCAAATTGCCCACAACTTCGACCAATTGAGGAATTTTGGGCATTAACAAAGGCACATCTTAGGAAACATGTCTCCAAGAAGTCTGTACGGAATTCGATGAGGAACATTTGCAAGAAGGTGCGCCAGCTAGTCTACAATGGCTAAGTAGCAAATGTTGAGAATAATGTTCTGTTGTTGTAGTCTAATATTATCAGTATATCGAATAAAATTTGAATATCTAACACTTGTGAATTATTTACAGCGAAATCAAAGTGCGTCCATACTTTCTGGGACAGTCTTTAGATGTGCGATGTGAATCAGTCATCTCTACGATAAAAGAAGAATGTATTCGTCTGAAATCGGGTTTACCGACAGCTAAGATATGGATGAGAGTAGAAAAACTCGGTAAACGATCCACAAGTTTCAGGTTCGAGCCTCGATTCGTAAAAAATCGTCGTTATTTTTTGTTTATTAGGAGGGTGTATGGTTAGAATCGCGTAGGCACTTGAATAAACTTTCAAAAAATATACTGATGATCGCATACATTGCAAAAGGAAATCACTGAAGCTGATAAATTGAATCACGTCAAATGCATTACTACATCGCATCTAGCTTTTGATTTTTCGAAATTGCATGTATATCGCCTCCACTTTTGCACGCATAGGACACATTTGCAGTATGCTCTGCGATTTAATTATAACATATAACAGAACGCATAATGCGATCATAGCTTGCGATATAGGTACGAAATGGTTTTCTTAGTTGTCCTTAAGTTATTGTTAAGTTATGATCGTTTTTTTAACAATCTTGTAACACTTGAAGATTCTTTCAGAAAATTTTCGTCTCTGTTCAAATCTTTGTCAACTTAAAGTCTACGCAGAAAAGAATAATGAAATTTACACGACATGTAAATCAAAAGTATTATGGAATAGACATCAGTTGAATCGAAAATTTTATTTAAACCCATGATCGATGTAAAATTAAATTGGAATTCAGTGATTTTCCAATGAACAAAACTGTATATTTCAAAAAACGCTTAGAACAGTGAAGTAACTTTCCATTCAATTGTCTGCTCCAAATATGTGCATGCAAATTGATGTAAGTTCACAGAATATTTTTAGCTGTGTATGTTTCGAAGTGGTTTCTTGACTCCGCGGCCGATGATGTAATGTCATCTATTCCAAATCATTCAAATTTTTTTTTTAAATTGATACTACCTGAAGCAGCCTATGCAAATAGTTCATTGAGTATTTTTAATTAATTGATCAGGCAATAATCGAGAAACGCTACTAGCGTCATTGGAGGTTTGCTCATGTACACACTTAGAAAAAGTCATGTATTTTTTTTATTTACGTCTCGATAGTTGCCGGCCGCATTCCACTCAAATTTACATTTCAAAGCAAGAAAGCGCCATATCATTAACTTTACAGCTGATATTGATATCTAAATAGATCAACAAATTTATTTTTACTACGGCATGCTCGGATTTACGTCAGGTGTAACTTTCTTTTTTTCTAAGAGTGTAGAGTGCTGTTTTGTGTCCTCCTGCTAAACCCACAATGAGGTAGAAAAAGGAGGGGCAAACAGAACGCTTTTCTGTGCGTAAAATGAATTTCACTTTAGCAAGCAGAGCAACATCTGAAACACATGTTTGCTTTTGTCATTCCACTCGATTTAGTTTCCATTGAATCAAAGCATGTTTGTTTATCCTGTACGGCGTCATGTCGAGTACTTTACAAATGATTACAACACAGTTTTTGATTCCATCACTAGCAAGTCATATGCCATATTTATCACATTGCTAAATCCAGTGAGTCTTTTGCACAGTTCTTCAAAGTTTCTTTGAAAGTATTCATTCAAATTTTGTGACAATTTTCTGTAAGTCCACCGTAAACATAGCAGATTTTTTTGACGTTCCGGAGTTTCAACATCTAAATCTTACAGTCAGGGTAAAAAACTTCTACATTCTTCGTTTCTAGTTGCTTAAGAAACCCGGTAAGTTTTTTTCTGTTAGTCGAAAGTCGAAATTGCAGTAATTTTCTTGTAAATCACTGTTTTAAATTTTATGGAAAGACTCGTCGATCCGGACAAATACGTCCAGTTTGATGCGGGACAAATACGTTCACCTAACGCATTTATCAAGGTTTTCATATTAAGAACTATGCCAACTTCATATACACCTGATTAAACTACAGGGTGGTCTGGAACCACGGACCAAATCTTAATGTTGTTCTCTATATTTCTCCAAAATTGGAAAATCTCTTGCCATTTGATATTTCTTCAATTTTCGCCGCTCAAATATTCTTTTAATATGTTAGTCGAAGAACTTCCTAATTCAAAAAACTATAGAGACAAATTCGCTAAACTGAGGGCCACGGCGAAAAAAAAAACGATTGTAAAAATAATGTATTTCGTTTCTGAAATGTTACCTTCACACGAGATTCTTGAATTAATAGAATAATTGCTCCGGGTGGAGCGCATATTTCTCGGGAATTTTTCTTATAATCAAATCAACACTACTTCAAACTTCTCGTTGAAAATTGAAAGTTAATAGGGATCTACACAAATAATTACACCCAAACCTCCATTTACGTAACTTATATATGTATATATGTATTAATATACGTACGCATGTGTGCAAATATTTGTATTTTCTAATAGATATAAACATTGGTGAAGTAAAAGCGATCATTTATATGTATAAATATATACACATATACGCAAACGACTAAGTGTGTAAGCATACATACATACATATATAAGGTTCGTAAATGGAGGTTTGGGTGTATTGGAGTTCTGTTGATTTCGGGAATAAATACTAAGAAAAAAGTTGCAGGCAATTCTCGAGTTTTTTTTGTGATAACGGCCAATAAGCCACCTATCAACATTCACTTGGAAGAGGAATTCCGAAAGACTCGGTACTCGCTGAGAGTTAGTCACAATAGTAAACGTTAGAGAAAAGTTTGTTCTTTCGCCTGGGGTAAAATAAATACTCTATTTTTCATAACTACAATGCCTGCAATTTTTTTCTAAAGTGGATGTTGAATGGAGGCTTATTGGCCGTTTTCACAGAAAATGTGTTATGAATTAATCTGAAAAATTAGTATCTGAATTGTAAAATAATCTGAAAATTTAGTATCTTCAATTTATTGCAATACTTTATTTTAAGTCTGTTATTAAAACCTACATTTGACGATATTTAGATTTGATAAGTTCTAGCGTAAAGAATTTATAGTTCTAGATAAAACAGTTTATAGGTATTTACAAAATTTCAAATTTGTGATGAAAAATTGTAATTTGAAGACAATTAGAATATGCTTTTATAGATCAAAATCCGAAAATCTTTATGAGCAAATTTATTTCTCCTGGAAGTAATTGTTTTCAAGATAGTGTTGTGTTCAACTTTTTATTCATTGTACTTTTTTCTACAGTGCTCACTTAATCACCTTGATTACTACCGTTCTACGCATAATTGTCCCATATATAATGGAAATTCCATAGAAGATGGAACAATTATGCGTAGAACGGCAGACTAAGGAGTGTATCGAAAATAAGCTATCCTGGTTTTTTATGCTCAGATCACAGCATGCTGTGCATTTGGCTCTCAGCTTTCGTTTGTTTACTTGTTTGTGCGGTTGAAATTCTGCGTTTTCAAAATGTCGCGTATTGAAAAGGAAGTGAAATTTAAGGTTCTGGGCACATGGCTAAGTGAGAAGGGTATTACTATGCGAAAATTGGCGAAACGGTTTGGGACTTATCATGCCAGTGTTAATTCGTGTCTTTTGCAGTGTCCGGATGCATGCGTTTTGATGTACGATGAGACTTATGTAAAGGAGGACTCACAACCCTTCCAGATCCACAATACTTTACTGTCGTCGTTGGGGAGGATGTGAGCGATGCGGATAGGTCAATTCAAGTGGAGAAATTCGGTCTAAAGGTATGGCAAGCAATATGTTCCTGTGGTTTGAAGTCAACCATTTTTTATACTACCGGAACTATAAATGCAGAAATCTATCGATCTGAGTGTCTCCAGAAGAAATTGCTGGTTTTATATAAGAAGCATAGTTCACCTCCACTGTTTTGGCAGGATTTAGCGTCCGTTCACTATGCCAAAACCACTCTCAATTGGCTTGCGGGAAAGGGTATAAATTTCGTTGAGAAAAATATCAATCCACCAAATTGCCCTCAGCTTCGACTCATCGAACGTTACTGGGCAATCGTGAAGAGGGTCTTCAAGCAGACTGGTAAGGCAGCTGGGAATATGCAGAAGTTAAAAAAATTGGGCTCAAGCGTCCAAAAAATGCGATGCAACACTAGTCCGGAACTTGATGAAGAGCGTTCGATCAAAAGTTCGATAATTCGTGAAGGAATAACATAAATTTCATCCGGTTTTCATTATGCTCAAGTTTAACCTCGTACAATAAAGGATCAATTTTTAGTTTGAAAAATATCGGTTTTTATCATAATTTGAAAGAAAAATTTGTGGATAGCTTATTTTTGATACACTCCTTAGCACTTGATTACTTTCTTTTTAGACTATATTTTATACAAATTGTATTTTTAAAGTTACAATGTTTCAAAGTAAACCTCTACCATTCAACAAGAATGCTCCGTTCCAAAAAAACGAATTAAAGAACGGAGTACTTTAAATTACATGTCTAAATATTTCGAAACTGGTTACATCTTGAAGAAAAGTCACCATAAGAATTTTGGTTTGTAGGATGATCATATTCTAGTGTACAAATTTTATTTTTCATCATAAACTAGAAGTTTCGCGAATACCTCTAAATGGTTTTAACTGTAACTTCTTCATTCCTAATAAGACACAAATCAAACTAACTTCAAAAGCTGTTTCCAATAACAGGATTTAAAATGAAATATACATTTTTTCGATTGCATTGTTTCTGTTAATTTTATAACTCTTGAAAAAAAAAAACAATCGACTTTCAGTGTATATTCTCTACAGCTTTTTCTTGAACGTGAATTTTGTACAAGTAATAGTTTCTGAACTAAGGCTTGTTCGCAACAAAAGCTGGACATCCCTAAATACGTGTATTTCTTAAGTTACTTCATCAACGCGTCAAATATTTCGCAGACGTGTTGAACGTATGTCTGTTCATTGGCATCAAAAGAAGAACAAGTGGGAAAAGACAATTGTGTACGGTCGCAAAGGAAATCAGGATCGGTCAGTAAGAAAACTTGCACGTTATAGTTTTCCTGCAAGCACTGTCCATAACGTTTTTAAATCATTCGATACACGTTCGACAACAGTCAGGAAGGCTAGGAGCGGAACAAAAACGGATCTCAGGCACCACCAGAAGGACGCGAAATATTGCAGAGGAAACTAGATCTTTCGATAAGTACTGTGGCCAGAAAAATAAAAGTGTCTCCCTCTATCGTGCATACTTTCAAGCACTGCCAAGGTATGAAGTCGTGCAAGATGAAAACTGCATCGAATCGTATTGATAAACAGAATACAGAATGTGGCGGGTAAAACCCGGACTCGCAAGTTGTATCGCAAATATTTTAAAAAGTTTTGCTGTGCGATTTGATCGAGAAATTCTATTGATCTACCGCTGCATAAGTGATGAGGTAATTAGTACTCTTTCCATGACAAGTTCATACTGTCAGATAATTAAGGGTTACTGTTCCATCATCGACAATCGAATTGCTCACTGACGATGTAAGAGATATCCTTGAACTACTTTTTTCTAGCTGTTCAGTTCATGGGCTGCTCAATGGCTATTATTATAGAGGCAGAACTAATTGAGGTACAATAAGAGTATGTTATTTTAGGTATTGACCAGTCGTCATCTCATTGGTGCCGCTGGAATGTTGGGAATGTTATTTTAGATTTGAGCGTTGCATTCTGACTTTGAACTGTTCGAAAATGATTTTTCAACACTACATTTTATTAATTTACCATGCTGCAGTTGTTCTGCTTAAATCTCCCAGATTTTCTTACTATTGAGATTTATTTAGAGAAAACTACAGATTTTCTTACTATTGAGATTAATTTATGAAAAATATCAAAACTTTCCTCAATTTCCGACTATTTTAATTTCATCCAACGGCTAAGCTTCTCAGACAGCATTACTTACAGACAACTTGACGATTCCGCGTTGCCTCACATTGCCTACATTCCTTATTTTTTCAAGTACTCCCAATATTTTGTATTCCGTAACAATTTATTCATTTACAAAAATTTCTTTGTTAAAAAAAATATTGAATTTGTGAGCCTTTCAAATGAGGTTTTAGATTTGTGCAATTAAGAAAGTTACATTTTGAATTTGTTTCAAATTTATAGAAACAAAAAAAAAAACAACCATCATTTTCACAACAACTACATATTTAATATTTTATGAATTTTTAACTAAACACCCACAAATCTCTGCTTAGAAGTTTTTAAATAGTTACTGTCTTCCTAATATTTTAAGTAGAAACACCAAAGTGTTGGTGAATTTTGAATAAAAGTAGTAGTTGTAGATATATGTTACTTATTAATTTCTTCAAAAAAAGATTTCAAATTCAAATGCACACCAATCTAATTTCAATTATTTGAATTAGATTGATTTCAAAGTTGAAGTTGTAGTGATTATCTTTGGCCTGAAATAAATTCTACAAATTTTTGGTGTGTAATCTAACAGTATTGTCAGAGCTGATGAGTTAAACTATTTGAGTGAAACTGTGTTACAGCAAAGAATCACACGTGTTCACTTCGGTTACGATCTAATGAACTTGTTTTCATAAACAGTGAACGTTCACTGTTTAAAAAATATAAGTCAAACCAACATGGATTGCATGACAGCCTATGATCAAGGCATCTATTTCCAAACGTGTCGGAATTATTCTAAATAATTATCTGATTGAAGAAGTTTTCAATATGATGGCTCGGTTAAATCGTTTCCGTTTTTATCAGTGATAAGTAGGAAGAATTTCATGCGATAGTTCTATAATATTGGCGACAACTCTTGAAAATAATTGCAACATTTAACAACTAAAAGAATAGTAAATACTTCTTAATTCAGGATCAGGCAGGTTTGAGCAATGGAAAAACTGAAAACAATCGAAATCCATGCAGAGAGGTGTGTTTATTTACAATATGCATATCCAGTCATGATCAACCGGCTGTCATTCAGTGATTTTATTCAACATGCACGCGAATCGACTTTTCGGTGAAAGGTAAAAGATCAAACATATCATCAAAACATGAAACATACCAAAAACAATTCATGCCACATTCCAAAACGAATGAATCTAACTGTCAAACGAACCGAACAAGATGTTCCGTAGCAATAACGGATGTGATAAAACAAAAGAGTGAACGTTTCAACTATTGATAGCGAACATTCAGTGATCGAATACGAACAGCGTAACAAAAAGCAGCGAATATTCTAACGAGAAAACGTGACGCTCCATGTAGGCAAGACATTTTGACTCACCGATGATTGGTTGGTCGATTGTTTGCGTTTTGGGATTTGTTTGTTTTTGGTGATTATGGTAGTGGTGGTGATGATGTTGTTGTGGGTTGGTTGTTCAACGATAGAGAAATGGCGCGATCATGTGCGATCCAATTTGTGCAGGTCACACCGGCACACAAATTTTTCGGTTGGCGCGAATGAAATCGGAAGTGTATTCGCGTTCCGCAAAGCGATTGTCGGCCGGGACCGTACCAATTCGGACAAAAGTATTCATTCACAAAAATCGAAAAGAGAATGAAAAGAAGAGAACAGATTAGCGATCATCATCTTGTCATAAAAATAAATGCAGAGAAAAAATAATAAGCGTGAAGAAAGAAACAAAACAATGTGTCTCTTTTATTCTTTGATTTGCAAATGTAGACAAATGAATCTGCAATGAATTATGATTAATTCAGCTGATAGAGGCCGTCTCCGTAGTACATGATTATATACAAAAAAAATGCTAAAACGGCATTGCTAATGCAGACTTTAACTGTCTTCAACAGAAATGATTTGTAGTTGCGTTGTAAGCTCATTTTTGTTTAATAAAAACAAAAGAGCTACATACAATTTGTCTGTTTTCGTATCATCAAAATAAAAAAAGAACTATTTCTATTTCGAGGACCAATTTAAAAAAATGACAATTCCAGAGCAGATCAATATTTTTAAGGTAATTTGAAAATGGAATATTTTATTCGAAAATCAATATCAATACGGATGCATATCTTGTAGAATAAATATAAAGGATGGTAATGTTTAAAAAAAATTAAAGCTAGACCGATTATTCAAAACGTCATATCTGTCAACGTGAGCCGCTTTTCGTTTAATTTCTCTTTCGATTATTGCGGCCTTTAATTCGAGTATTTCCTCAAAAGCTATAAAACATGAGTTGAATAAACGAAAAAAAAAGGTTGATGATAAAAACTAACAATCAATCGAGAAAGTAAAACAAGCGAAACCTTGGCATTACATTCCTTTTGTGGAATTTGACCTTCTGTTTTACCGGATTCTTAATGTACAGAACCATTGCATAACTAGTGCTACGATCTTACTAACACTAAGAATCCTTCCAGGTGAGGAGCTCGAACATACGACAACTGGCTTGTAGGACCAGCGTCCTACGCATTGAACTGCCAAGCCGGGAAAACAAAGAGAGATCTCATATATGAACGACTGAATGCAACTATTAGATTAGTGATTCTTGCTTCCGAATACGTACTTTATCTACCTAGCGGTCAGTTGATATATTTTTTCTATCACTCTGCATTTGAATATTCTTGCATCAACATTCAATTGTGCCGATCGTATTGAATAATAAATTTCTTAAAATGCTTCAGTTTTTAATAAAATATTCCAATAAATTTTATATTATCTAAATCAAACATATTCAACAGCAGAAAATGTGAGAACTCTGGTAAGTTTAAATTTTTTTTATTGCATCCTTCGTGTTTTTCATTTGTGATTTGTACGCCTGCCATATGATTCAGATAATAATTTTATACTCCCCAAAAGGTTTTGTGAACATTAAGCATATTATCAAAAAAAAAAGGTAATGTTAAATTTCGTTTACCAGCAGAAATAGTTGGAGTCAGTTTGAATCATCTAATCTAAAAACTGCCTTGAATTAGACAATACTGACAACTTTCTATACCATGTTATATTCCAACCATTATGTTGCCAAAAAAGAACCGTGCCAAAATCGAAAAATGGTAAAAAGCCACGAAAAAGGGTTCACAATCTGTATACAACAGCATTGGAAATTGTGTTTAACTTTGCTTCTAAACATCACTTTATCCTACAGTGCTCAAAACTCCTATTACACTCAAGTTTCTTTTTACGCGTATTTTTTCAAAGTTATGCGAATTTTTTTATACGAATTATCAAATTTCGATTATTTTGTTTTATCTTAGAAATGCACGAAACGACGAGATCTGGTGTTACCACGAAAATTAAAAAAATTACATCGACTCTGGGAAAATTTCGTTTTCTTAAAAGAAATTTTTTTTTAGATAACACGAAATCTGGTTATTTCATGCATTTCTTTGGTACATATTCGGCATCAAACAAAATTTTGCGATTTGGAAATCTCAAAAATTTCTATCATAATTTTTTTTTAGATATGATAAGATCTAGGCGTACATTTTTAAGACATCTGACGATAAAATAATTCCTTAGTTTTACGATTTTTTATGAGAATTTTCGAAGTCTTAGAAATGTACGAAACTTTGAAATCTTATACTACATAAAAAAATTGTTTGGATCGACTGGGAAAATTCTCGATGTTTTATAAAAAATTTTAAAACAATTGGCATGAAAAGAATTATTTATCGAGATAACATCAGTTCTTGACGTTCCGTGCATATCTAAAACATATTTCAAAATGCATACCGTAAACATTTGAAAAAAATCAGGCCCGAAGTCGAAAATGATCGAAAATAATTTTTTCAAAATCCCAAAAATTCTGAAAAAAAAACTCGACATTTTATGCATTTCCTAAATTTTTGGCATCAACAAAAAGTTTTTGGTGAAGGAAATCTCAAAATTTTCCGAATTTATTTTTTTTTTTTGAGATAACAGCAGATTTTGATGTTCGTGCATTCCTAAAACTTTCGACAGTAAACAAACAGATTCGAAGTCTCCAAGTCGAAATTAAAAAAAAAATCGGACTAACACCAGATTTCGATGTTTCGTGAATTTGTATAACATCTGGTGATAAAAAAAATGCGATTTTTTAGTTCGAATTTTTTATGTGAAATTTCAAAACTATGCGGTTTCCCTGTTTTGTCTTACAAATGCACGAAACGTCGACATCTGGTGTTATCTCCAAAATAAAATTTTATTCGGTTGCACAAAATTATTTCGCATATCTTAATTCAAAGTCCCAAAGCCGGTATTTAACACAAAATCAACGTTTCACGCATTTCTAATAAATTGGGCAAAAAACAAAATTTTGAGTTCGGAAATCTCAAAATTTGTCAGTCTCAAAGTTAAAATAGTTTTTTCACCTTCTCGGCATTTCATGCATTTCCAAAACATTTGGCATTAACAAAAAAAATGTTTTGATTTCAAAAATCTCAAAATTGTTAAAAGTCTCAAAGTCGATATTTTTCGGGATAACACCAGATCTCGACATTTCATGAAGTTTGAAGATATTTGACCACAACAAACAATTACCTAAGTTTTACGTTTTTTATGCGAATTTTCAAAGTTATACGGTTTTATTTTAATGTAAATTTTCAAAGTTTTGCGGTTTTCTAATGCGAATTTTCATAGTTACCCGTTTTTTTATGTGCTACGTATTCGCCACCAAAAATAAGCTAGAATGTACTGTAAAAGGGCGAAAAAGTCGCTTGCGCAAAAAATATCGAAATTTTCGTAAAAAAAGGACGAATTTCTTGTTGAATGGATATTATCAAGTTTTGTTTTCAAGACCAATTGTGACACATATTGTCAAGAAAATTCGGAGCTAAAACTTTGTATAACTCAGACAGTAAATATCAAACCTCAAAACATTCAATAGCGTTCTAGCGTTTCGAGCAAAGTCTACCCATCTCTGAGATGTCTACCTCTTTGTTCTGTACACATATACAGACGCACACTGACATTTGTTCAATTCGTCGAGCTACCAATCGATGCGGTATAGCGAAGTCTTGGCATTACATTCCTTTTGTGGAATTTGGCCTTTCTGTTTCAACAGACTTCGCAGCCGATTCTTAGCGTACAGAATCATTGCATGGCTAGTACTATGAATCCTACTGACACTAGGGATCCTTTCAGGTCGGGGCTCGAATATACAACAACTGGCTTGTAAGAATCGATTCGGTATATGAAACTTGAATCTCCCAGTCTTAGCAAATTTTTACAAAATTAGAACGAAGAAGATATAGAAATACCTTTTTATGTATAAAAAAGTAGAACCCAGTACAACAATCGAGTTTTAAAGCCAAGTGTATAAAGACCTCTCTTTTTATAACTCGTTTGAAAAGATTTCTAGTGCAAATTCCGGGAAAGCAACTAATTGTTTGAAAACTATCTATTGTTTAAAAAAAATCGATTCGGCACTGTAACACAATGGCGCTTGTTTTTGCAACTTAATTTTTTTAATCCGACTTTTTTACAGTAAACTTGAAAATAATCTCGACTGGGAAATCTGCTTGCCCTGTTTTACGACAATTTAAATCCGTGTTTTTCGCTTTCAGTTTTTATCTCATTGTTGCACTGGTAAACATTTAACCCTTAAAGGCCTTAAAAACCCCTTCGATAGAACTTTGCATAGAACACGTAAATACGAAGTATGAGGCGTTTTCGATATGTTGTTCTGAAACAGCTTTGGGCATTTAAGGGTTAACTACGCTTTTTCCAAATTCGATGCAATTTTCCAATTTTTGCATTCAACTGTACATACATAGATGACATTTTAAATAAAAGGCCTAGCATTTGTATATCGTGTAATATATACAATCAAATTCAACATGAAAAGATCTACTATGAAGCTAATCTATGCACACTGCACTCAACAATGAACGATACGTGATCAAGTAAGAAAAACAAAAGAAAATTCGTTAACTGCATCGCTCAGTTTATAAAGATCAAAACTACTGAAATCACCGGGCATTTTCCCGTACTTTAGGAACCAACCCGGTGCACAACTGAAGAGCGAAACCAGTACGAATGAGAAAGAGAGAGAGAGAGAGCGATAATATGGAGAGGGCACAAGTTGAAATAAAGACTAAATCAAAACACAAACAAAGGGTGATAGAGAGTGATTGTACAAATGAATGAAAGATAAATCGGGGCGGCATTGGCGGGCCTCGCAAGCAGTACCTTTGACGGAGGGGATCGGTTGTGGCGGCGCTGCTGACACTACTGTCGACCGACGGTCCCGGGCTCGATACGGACGCACTCTTCACGTGACCTTTACCACCGGTTGTAGCTCCGGCCGAGGTGCCACGGGTAAATTCCGGTATCGGGCCAATGAAGCTGTGTTGTGATTGTGTTTGGGTGTGTGTGCATAGTGTATCGTTTCGATTTATTTGTGGAAATGTTTTTTTTATGGTTTTGGATTTGCAAAAACCGTGGCAAGGTTCGTGAATTCGTGCGACGTCGATGTTCAAACGAGGGGTTTTGCGGTAGTGCGCGATATTTGAGTTTATGGTTTAGGTGGGTCAATAGAGAAGAGATAAAAATGGGAGAGAAAAAAGAGAAAATTTGTTGGAAAATTATGCTTCATTTAAGTACATACAGTGTGATGATTGACTAGTGTAATTTTTTTGTCGACTAAAACGACTAGTTGAACGAACAAAAACAAAATGGGAATATGTAGAAACTTTGTTCGTGACAACATCGATAGTTAATGAAGGTATTTTGAAACCAAATAAAGCTACTTTTTTGTACAACTCGTTTTCGCAGCGAGTAACTAGAAAGGGAAATATACACATATTTAATTGATCGCTAATCTAGTCTGAATATATGCAACTACTTCTAGAATAAAGACCGAATATAAATCCGATAAAAAGGTTAAATAATCAACCGAAAGTGTTGTTGATATTGAACAAAATCGAATGTTTCGTATAAACAGTAGACATGTTCCTTATTTACTATCTCAACAGAAGGAAAAAAAAGAGAAAATTCCCTATCGGTTGCGATGTTATGTTATTCCAGCTCGCGAGTGGAAAACTTCACAAACTTGAACAACATTCTGAGTATATTCGCTGAATTAAACACTAACTACTTTAAAATACCGCCGCCAACGCAGAGAAGTACTTACGCTGAGTCCGCGGTGGAGTTTGTCTTTTCCGTTGAAGATGTCTTCTCATACAGTGTGGTAGACCGTCTTGGCATCATACCGGCGCTGGGACCAACCGTTCGGGAGCCATTGCTCGGGTCGAATTTATTGCTGGTAGTACCGGTGGTACGAGGCTTGACCGGGCTGGAGATCGATGCTGAAAATAGATGGGTAAAGCATTATTGTTGAAAAAAAAACTAAAATTTTAATACGATCGTCAAACTTACAGTTATCCGCCGATGTAATCGGTTTGGTTATGCTCGATGCGGGCCTCTGATTTTGTGCAGCTAGTCGAGCCGTATTCTCCTTTATGGTGGCGGAGTCGATAGTGTTCTGTCGTTTGAAATTACTGCTACTGCGGAAAATAGTTGAAGAAGTTGAAAATGTATGCAACGGAATAAACAACCATATGCAACTGTGTAACTTACACTGACGTCCGTTCCGAAGTGCCGCTGCTAGTTCCCGAGCTGTGATTGTTGGTGCTGGCGTTACTGTTCACCGCTGCCGCGCCGCTTCCGGTGCCGACGGTGGCACCGGTAGCATTAGACCCGGGCACGTTGCCACCACCCGTGCCTGTTCCGGTGCCGGCTGCTGCTGCAGCTGCGGCAACCGCAGCCGCCGGTCCCACACCTGCAATGAAGCGTTGGAAAATCTCTAAATTTTTCCCGAATATACCATCAAGCCCGGTGCAGTTTATGGGAGAAGGGGTTAGTAATCGGGGTACTATGGGTCGATTTTTGTCTCTTTCTTTTATTTTTTTTGTTGCCATTGGAAAGGATTCGGAATGCGGGAGGCTGTTAGCTGGAGAGCGGAACGAAGCGTTACACTTGTGAATGGTTTTGCACCATATTCAGAGCCGCAAAACCATCACTCGCTTGCACGATATGTACAAAGTACAAAGAGTTTTCCAATCGTTTATTTCCTCATCATTTTTTTAGTAAGAGGGTTTGATGTTAGTTACAGAGAGCGTCTACAGCTGCTATATGTACAGCGGAGAGCTAGCCGTTAGGTGCGGGGTCAATCGCTACTTGCATTACTTACGTAAGGTTTCACCGCCACTTGAGGCCCGTCTGCTCGGTTTTGTACTGGATGCCGATATACTCCGGTGCACGCCTCGATGCGTGGGACTTTGCACTTGCGAATTACCTGCGGCGGCACCCTCATTGCCAGCGATATTACGTAGTGACAGTGACGATCCGGACCGGGAGCCGTCGGACTCGGGCTATGATGTTGAATAGGTGAGGGGAAAAGAACAGTAGCGAAAAAATATTATTATACGAGCTTTGGTTGTGGTTGTCACCTTTGCGACATTCGAACTGATAATCGAAGCATACGAAATACAGGATTTGGCTGTTGAACTATCACAGAAACAAATAGCAAAATCTCCAAATTAAACTTTATTTAGCTTCAAGCAATTTGTGAAATTGTAACAAGTTCCTTTTCACTGATGGCGTACCCTAGAATAGAAAATTCAATTCTAATGCTAAACGATATTATGCCTCAAGTTACAACATAGCATTTGATAAAGAAAACCCTACGTTTCAAGCTTCTCTGTAATTTTAACGACATGGTATCCGTATCATGTGCGCAAACATGAGCACAAATATCTAATTCAGATCTCGACAAACGAATACCATTCCGCTGTCAAGCCGTCGCTAGGCTGTGTTCAAGCCGATTGTTGTTTGTTTGATTAGATAAATTCGCCTCGCCTTTGTCACCAGCCTGAGCTGATGATGGCACGGCTAAATCGGGCAGCGGTGTCCTCTGGCAGTGCACTAAATTTGACCTCTATTGGCAGCAGCTGACTGGACAATGCACGTGCAGTACATTTGCTGGACCGGTGAGAATAGTGCTGATAAAGATAATTGTGGGCGTAAATATTTGTTAAGCAGTGATATGAGCTTTGCCGCTTTTGTCATTCTTGCTATAAAAGTGTGATTCTGTCGGAGTAGATATAATCTCTCGCACAGACTGAATTGTTCTATTATACACTTAGAGCCGTAGTTAGCAAATCCACACTACAGAGACTCGTTTCGAAGTTTTCCGTTGATGCAAAATAGGTCAGCTCAAATAAAAACAATATACATATCCTAGGAATTCTATCGAATTCTAAGAATTAAACATGAAACAGCTTATAGCCGACTATTGACAATCCCAATATGCAATAAATTCAACGAAATTGCAAAAATGTATTTCCCACTGATTGAATTCGAACCAGAAACCATCAATTTTTTTAAATAACTATTCATTGGAATATGAGTTAACATTAAATTATTAGGATTTAAATTGGGTGTTCAGTCACAAGTGGTGACTTTTTAGCCCTATTATATACATGATTACCATGAAGATATCATTTGCTTCCGTAGTTTTGTGATTTTTGTGTAGGGAAAATTCTAAACCTACTTGTATACACAATGGAGAAAAGGAACTTATATACTAACTTACTAACTAATACAGAGAACGAATCGATTCAATTGAAGATTGCATGGATTTTTGTCGGAATTTGCTTATAATATGTGGCATTACATCTAATGGTTCTATATTTGTGAGTCTGTGTAACTCATTTGTACTAAACCAGGGAGGACGCTTCAAAATCATTTTTAGAATTTTATTTTGAATCCTTTGAAGCGTTTTCTACCTGATGGAACAACAACTTGACCAAATTGGTACTGCATGAAGCATGGCTAATCTGAAAATTTGTTTAAAAATTAATAATTTGTTTTTTAGACAGAGCTTAGAATTTCTGTTTATAAGAGGATATAAACTTTTAATATATTTATTACACTTTGCCTGGATTCCGTCAATGTGATCCTCGAAAATGAGTTTTTTGTCTTACGTTAAACCTAATTATTTTGCCTGATCAGACCATGTCAATTCCAAGTCATTCAATTTGAGAATGTGATTATTGTTTGGTTTAAGAAAAGAAGCTCTTGGCTTATGAGGAAAGATAATTAATTGCGTTTTTGCTGCATTTGGTTTAATTTTCCATTTTGACAGATAATCACTGAAAATATTTAAACTTCTTTGTAGGCGACTGCAGATCACTCTTAGATTTCTACCTGTGGCTAACAGACTTGTGTCGTCACAGAATAGCGATTTCTGACAACCAACGGGTAGATTTGGAAGATCAGAAGTGAAAATATTATACAAGATTGGAGCTACGCTCGAACCCTGCGGAACACCTGTTCATAAAGCAAAGTCCTGGCATTACATTCCTTTTGTGGAATTTGGCCTTTCTGTTTCAACAGACTTCGCAGCCGATTCTTAGTGTACAGAATCATTGCATGGCTAGTACTATGGATCCTACTGACACTAAGAATCCTTCCAGGTCGGGGCTCGAACATACGACAACTCATACCTGCTCATACGGGTAGCAATTCAGATTTACAATTCTAATAGCTAACCTGAAGAGTACGATCAGTTAAATAATTTTGAATCATTTTAATCAAATAAATAGGAAACGAGAAATCAGACATTTTTGCTATTAAATATTATATTTAAGATAAAAATAGATTTTGGTCGGGTTATTAGTTACTAAAGACAATGCAAATTTTTATACGGAATAAAAATCTCATTTAAATAGTGAAAATAACTATTACATCAAAATGTTTCCGCTTTACCCCGCTATCATTATCCAAATAGTTTTCGGCGAAGCCACAACATGTGGCCGAGCGTTGTCGTGACTCTCGTTTGTCTGATATTACCTGGTTCTTTGATGGTTACCCGAGTAGATGTTAATGGCAAACAAAGATCAAAATAATAACAAATTTAACCATCATATCATGTCTTGACGTTTCTGTGCTATCATAGCGATACTTGATATTTTCTTGATATTTCATCTAGAGAATCAAGAAATGCCGGCCAGATGAATGCAGTTTTTTTTTGTATTTGGGATTATCATTTTCTTATGCCCTATCGGGATCATTTCAATCAATTTCGACAACAACCCTTTCGATGTCTTTCAGCTTCAAACCGTGCGGGGTCCAATTTCCATCCTTTCGGATGAATCTTAAAGCTTTTAAGCACAGGGATGCAGCCAGCTGTTTTCGATCCTGACACGGTTTCTCGATACATTAGATAATTTTACAGGTGCAAAACAAGGTATCAGCTCAATTTTATTTCACATTGTAAAATTTCGTGAATGACGCTTGTACGACTCAAAACTTTTCTATAGTTTGTTCGAGAACATAATTGGAACATAAAGAAAATCCCAAATATAATGAAGCAAAAAGTTGAGTTGTTGACATATGTACAAGATCTTATGAACCGATGCAAACAGATTTTTAGATCAAATATAAAAATTACGTATCAAAGAACGCTCCCTAGCAACTCTTCATACGTTTCAATTTGTACCATCTAAGAGAGACGCATATTATCTCAGCAACAAAAATCCGACATGGTTCATTTAATATAGAATGGACACCAGTGCAAGAGCGAATTTCTCTCGATGGCCCATCTACGGGTTAGCACGCTGCTGTGGGGATTCTCTCTGAAGCAACAAACGGTCGCTCATTCTCGTTTTTCGATCCGATTCTGTACGGGCAGTGGATAACTGCAATAGAATCATTTCACTTTTGCCGCTTATTCTAACTATGTTCATATAACATTTGTATAAGTTGTGTCTACGAAAATATCTATGAATGTTCCACACAAAGGTTTTGAAATATTGTAACCTAGTATGAGAATCATCAAGTCGAATCATCGATTCGATTTTCTGCGAAAATTGTCAACTTGCGATTCTCTCTTGATAAATCCCACACAGCGCCGATCATTGTATCTATTTGGTTAGCGCCGTGAAATACGCAGAGTATTAGGTGGAGCGAAGAAACGTTGAAAAATTCTCACACAGGCGAGGTAGCGAATTCTTGTAGCATCATCTACCAGATTGAAAATATTGTAAACAATGTAGAGAAATATCGAGCCGCTTTCTGCCAAATTATCGGCAGTCACCAACACTGAACAAAACTGTTCATGGCATCTAATGACCTGATTGTAAATGATTTTAACTTAATAAGATCAACATGTTTTTACAAATAATATTAATCATCGCTTGATTGCTACAACTAGAAAATAATGGTTCAACAGCCGCTCCAATCAAGTAACTAAATAGAAATCTTCAGTTCTAATTTCAAAATCACTACAAATCAGTGCGAATTAGCGTTTAAGCAATAAACTGAATGTTTTCTGATATTCTAACTGAACCTAATGACCTTGATGATGATGAACAGAATTATTTACATTATTTACAATAAAACTATGCTCAGTTATTGAGACATGGTCTTCATCATAAACATATCTAATACTACGACATAATTATTTTTTAAAACAGTCCAATTAGGCCGCGGATGGTTTGAAATTAGAACTAAAGAATCAACTGAAATCTTATGCTTGATGAAAAAATAATAAACAAATCAACAGTTAACTCTCTGGGGAAGATTTTAAAAACTTACATCCGTGCTCTTTCTTCCGAGTAGTAGGTAAGTTGCAAAAACGTCATCGTATCGTGTGAATGTCAATGATTCTTCTATATCTTGCCTATTGTAGCCCATTGCAACTAGCGCTTCTACACGCACGTCACAGAATTCGACGATCGATGATTGATTTTTTTTAGTTCAGTTCGGTGGTTGTTGTTGTTGTTGTTGGTGATGAGTTTATGATAATTGGTGGTAGTGGTGGTGACGGTGGTGGTGACGATAAATAAGAAATGAAAAGAGAACAAAAATAAACATTTTAGAACGATATTAGCTGGTCAAATTCAGGTACACAGAGCTGTAACGGGGAACAACGAACGAACGAACAACAAACATACCCAAATTTTTATTCTATAAAATATTAACGAATGGAAAGTTATCATTCTTTCAGATAGAGTGTGTGTGTTTTTCTTCAATACAATGGGGCACATTGTGGTGGTTATTGTTATTTGCTGGATTTTCGGCTACGAGAACGGCTGAAATTACAATTTTCGAGGGTATATTCAACTTGAATGTTGTATAAAAATATTTTACGCTTAATTATGGGTATCCGTATCCAGTTTTCGAATTTAAACTATTCATTTGAAGTATGAAAAATGGAAACAGTTCAATAAATTTGATGCTATGATTGATGCGTAGATGCAAAAATGTTGACACCAATTCAACACGTCGATTGCAAACCATATTTATTAAACATTCTACTGCCTTGACTAATAGGTTGAAAAAATATGAAATAAATTGAAAACAAGAATATTAATGCTTGAAATATATTTTTAAAAAATCCAGAAATTGTTTTTGTTCGAAATGCCTCAATACACAGGTTACTCCAACATAATCTACAAAAACACAGAGGAAAAAACAATGTGACAGATAAGTTTACAAAGGAATGCTTTTTTTGTAAAATGAAAAAAAATGGAACCGTAAAAAGAGGTTAGATTTTAATACTATTTAGTTCTACAGCGATCAAATGATCTAAGTAGATTTAAGGGAGCAAGCATGTCAGACGCGTTGTTCTACTGTATAGTTTAAAAAGTACAGATTTGCTGCGAACCAGTAAAGTATTGCTTTTACATCTGCTGAAGTGTGACGATTTAATAGACAGAAACGATGTCCTTTTGATGTGTTTAACCTAGTGACACTTCGTCTAAGTCTACGTATCAAAATTTAACGATAGTTATAGTTTTTATGGGAGAATTTCGAATAAAAATAAATGTCTTTCCAATTGGAAGATTACTGAAGAGAACATTATTAACCCTTTTGTTATGACTGTGCGGGATTTTGAAGTCATTAGTTGACAGAAGCGTTATTTATTGCAATACAAATATGCAAATCATGTTACCGACGGTTTTAAAAACATTCAAGTTCGACTACGGCATACTGCTTACTTTTCATTACTGCCAACGAAAAACATACTGAGAAAAAAGAATAGATGAATGAAATTATGAAAAGAAATAAAAAATTCACGCAAACGAAATGCTAGAGGTCCTTCTTTCCGTGGCCAGATGAAAACACGTTCCAGAAGGCAACCTGATTGAGAAACGCGAAACAACGTGCATGACACGTGCACGCACCGGTTGAAGTTTATTTTGTAACAAATGATGTGAGATATTCTTTTTTCATTTTGTCTTCTGCCACGGGGGTACATCAGTGTTTCCCAACGAACACTGGCCATACTTGCATCTCAGTTCCATATGGAAAAGCGCCATGTTGCGAAAAAGGCGATTCAAATTTTTTTTCCAACTTTTTCCATTTTGCCTTTCTCATATAGAAACACATAAAAATATTTTGTGAATTTTCATCAATTTTCATGCACATGTTTGGAGCAGGTAATTGAAGGAAGAGTTACTTCACATTTCTTCATTTTTCAATGTACTTAAGAAGCAAAACTAAGCAATTTTTGAAACATACAGTATTGTTTATTGATCAATCAATACATTCCTATTCAATTTTACATCAATCATGATTTTAAATCAGATTCTCGATTCAACTGATGTCTATTTAATAGCACTATTGATTTACATGTCGTGTAAATTTAATTTTTTTTTCTGTGAAGACTATGCAATCTCTATGGAAACCGACTTTTGAATCGAGGCTCGGAGTTCCGACTGTCATATACCATTCGTCTCAGTTCGTCTAGATCGTGAAATATCGCAGTGTTACAAATGTGTATATGTAACAACGAAGTGCTCTCGATTTTCTCGGAGATGGCTGGATCGATTTTCACAAACTTAGATTCAAATGAAAGGTCTCTTAGTCCCATAGCCTACTATTGAATTTTATTCGGATCGAACTTCTGGTTCGAGAGTAACGGGATAAAATATGCAAAAACATCAAAATAAGTCAACTCGGTTTTCTTCAACCCAGATTCAAATGAATCTGCTCAACCAATTTTCACAAGCTTAAGATGAAATCAAATGAAAGGTGTAAAATAAATTATATAAAAAAATGAATGGCCTTACAATCCCATAAAACCCTACCGAATTTAATCCGGATACGATATCCGGTTCCGGAATTACACACTGATAAGTATAACAATTTAATTTAGCACGTGTTTTTTTATACATGACACAAATCAAATAGCGCCAAATACTTTCAGCCGTGTAATTCTTCAATTGAACAAGTTTGGTTAACTGATGGCCAAATACATTGATTTTGGCTATACCTGATCATCGCTTCCGGTTCCGGAAGTACCAAAAAAAGTGATCGTGTACTTTAAACCGGAAATCACTGTAATTTCTCAGAAACGACTGGAAACGGTTTAAAAAAACTTAGATTCAAATGAAAAGTACTATGTTCCCATAAGATGAATTTTATCCAGATACGACTTCCGGTTCTGGACATACAAGGCGAAGAGTGTTTGAAATTGCAACCCGTCATTTAGAGCGATAATGCACAAAATGGGAACAAATCTTATAAATTAGGCTCGAAATGGTTTTAATACCTATAGTTGGCCAAACGAGCCGATTTCAGCTGCACCGGTTCCCAGTTCCCGATTCCGGAATAGTAATCAAAAACTCAAAAACGGAACTTCAGAGACGGCTGAGTTAATTTTCACAAACTTAGACTGAAATGAAAGGTTTTTCGGTCTCATAGTCTGCTATTGCCTTTTGTTCGGATCCAACTTCCGGCTCCGGAATAATATTTCAGTATTTTAAATGATTGAAATTTAATCTAAACGGGACTTGACAAATGAGACAGTTAGAAATTGATATTTTTTCACATTTTACTAAACCAATCCTCAGTTTTAATTAGAATTCCTCAAAGTAGCCTAAGAATAGACTTCATCCATCCATTAAAAATGTAGAAAATCGATATGACACTGGTTTGCGAGTATGGGCAGTGTGTTTTTTAACAAGGAGTACGAGTGACAAGAAAACTTTCTGTTGCAATGTTCACAGATCCATCATACTTTTGAACGATTTATTTTGTTTATTGATGCCTATTGCTGACTGCTGTTTAATTTAGTTTTCTATATCGGTTAAAAATACATATTTCCATACAAAAGTTTATTTCATTATTTTTTCAAAATTTACTAGACTCTACCTAACCAGAGTGCGTATTTCATATCAGGCGTCTTCTTGATAATCGAGGCCTATGGAAATTATCACTGGACGGATTCCGTCAGACAATTCGAAGCGGATTTCTGTTTTGAAAATCAATTTCTAAAATATGGCCATCGAACTGAAGTGTCATGTCTTGTTACGAAGCAGTTTACACAACAAGCTGCTTTCCATTCGCTATACAAATGATACAACTAATCTCGTAACCGAAAATTCCATTCAACCACAACCTTGGTACCCAACAGGACATTCACTGGAGCATTCCGTTCCGTTATCTATTCTATGGGGACGAGCAAAACAGGTAACGAAACTGCATGCCAACCTAATCAACATATGCAGAAACAGAAACCGCATTCACAGGTACTATTGCAATAAGGGAAACGGTATAACGGAAGCGAAAAACCAATACAGAATCACCAGCCAATAATGAAATAGATAGATAGGAAAGCTATTTTTTCAGGAAAGGAGCAAACAAAACCGTAAACGAAACTAAGTATGGGTATATAACTATCGTAGTTATGCCTCTGTTGGTGCGGTTATCGTAAGACAAAAAAAAGAAACAAAAAATAAAGTCATACAAATCAAATGTGACAGTATAGTAGTAAAAGAAATGCAGGTAATTGCCAAAATATGGAAAAAGGTATAGTAAAAGGTATAGAGACAGATTGTTACAGTACTGATCCTTGGGCCAACGTGCGGGGCGTTTGGGGCGCCGCCTAGATGAGCAGGTGGCGCTCTGAGACACTAGTGCTAGTAGTTGCGATAGCAATAGTAGAGCTGGTAGTGGTTGCTGCTGCAGTCGTACTGCTAGAATGGATGATGGCGGATGTTGTCCTCCTCGCGCGTGTCACTATTTGGAGAAGTACAACACAGTAGGGAAGAGTTGTGCAGGATGGAAACCTAAACCGAAACATTTTTCATGGGATGGTGCTAATGATGTTGATGACGGTGCCTCTCAGCTGGAATAATGACTCGATTTGATATGAAGCATTAGATGCTCCTCTGTTCAGAGATAGTGGATGGAAAAACCCGGTGATGATTGAATCGTCACTTCTAACATAATGAAACCCTTCTCATATCCTTTTCAATCTAACGGAACAAAAGCATTTCAGAAAATGAAACGGGAAATGAACTTTTTGCAGGAAAATGTTGAGTGGGAAAATGCTATTATGAAGGATGCTTGTGTCGTTTTCCATTTAGAGAAAGGTTATGTGGGTGAAATGAGTGACTGATTACGGAATGAATGGAAATGTATCTCGTTTCAATGCTCCAGGGATGAAATGAAAGAAACTTGATATCAGCTAACGAAAGGCCATATGAAAAGCTATTTTTTATTCAAATAGAAAACCGCAATAAATGATCAAGTCGGATACAATAGGCAGTCTAATTGAGATTGTTCAGAAACACAAACAACAAACGAATGTTTTCAGACAGGCAGGACTGAATCAAAGCAGGAAACTGATACGGTTGAACTTCATGGAAAATGAACGAAACACGTCCGAGAATAGATCTATGCAAATTGGATAAAACGTTGTGAAAGGATTTTTTTTTAATGGGAGAAGGGCGAACAACTCGGAATCGTGTAAATATGTTCAGAGAGAAGTAGAGTGATAAGTACACGAGTCAAAAAAACAACAAAAACACAACGGATTTACGCCAGCAAGTGAAAGTATTAGTGGGGAATACAGTACCCGTCTTACCTATCCGTTTCTGATCTTTCAGATCGGGCTTAGGTTCGACGTATGGTATCAGCTCGTCGTCTTCGTAGCCCATGTTCATCCATTTGTCCTTCATGATGGACTCGAGGCTGGCTCGTTTAGCAGGGTTGAGAACGAGGAATTTCTTTAGCAGGTTTTCGCAGTCGGTGGACATGTAGAAGGGAATTCTGCAAGTAGAATACACATACGAAACATATTAGCAAACAATTACCATTACGTAGATAGAGTAAGGAAGGGCTTACCTATATTTTCCCCGCAGCACACGTTCCCTCAGTTCTCGTAGTGTGGCACCGTCGAACGGCAATGACCCACTGACCAGTGTGTACAGGATGACACCGAGCGACCACACGTCCACCTCGGGACCGTCGTATTTTCGGCCTTGGAAAAGCTCTGGTGCCGCGTATGGTGGTGACCCACAAAACGTATCCAATTTGGAACCGGGTGTGAATTGGTTCGAGAAACCAAAATCGGCAATTTTGATGTTCATTTCGCTGTCGAGCAGTAGATTTTCCGCCTTCAAATCTCTGTAAATAGTAACAAGTAATTCGAGTGAACTGCCAGGACACAAACCAAACGTTACCTGTGTATAATTCGTTTTTGGTGGCAGTACTGAACAGCAGATACGATTTGACGGAACTTGGCTCGCGCCTCCTTTTCCTTCATCCGTCCGTGTAGCACCAGATAATCGAACACTTCCCCACCGGATGCGTACTCCATCACCAAGTACAGCGTCTTCTCGGTTTCGATCACCTGGAACAGCTTGACGATGTTCGGGTGGTCCAGCAGTTTCATTATTCGGACCTATAAGAGAGGAATGGTAGCAGCAAAGCGGGTTTAGTTGAGTAAGAAAATTTAGAAAAGATGTTCTGAAGAATCTCGCAATTACGAGTGGATCAGTAAACATATTATTGGTTTGAAAAAATTTTATTGCTGTTTGGCATGTTTTTTTTAATAATATTTGTTCGTTTTTATATGAGTTATGTGACTAAATTAGGATTTGAGGTAAATATGTATCTCATCTTTATTTAATATTTACAATGCCTGGACATCGTTTAGCTATTATTTTATATTACCATGATGATTTCTTGTTTTAATATGGAACATATCTTTGCGTTCGATAGAAGGATATACATTAAAAATTAAAAAAAATAAACGTGTTGAAAAGTAATAAGACGCTACGATGACTATAAAAGACAGTGATTTTGAATGAATAAGCGACATATCAAGTGGAAGTAATCCAAACATGAATCTGATTAGTCATTTAATTCAAAAGTGAAACAGAAAAAAATCGATATTACAATTCTAAGCACTGCGTTAATTTGCAATGAAATTTAGTACAGTTAGGTTCGGGTACATTGGAATCAAGTGTAGAATATAAGAAACGACTAAGCATTAACTGAGCAATTCCAAAGTGACAGTTTATATCAGTTTATAACAAATCTCTTTCGAAACAGTTACAATACTACAATATGGTTTTCCCAAAATGTTGTAAACCTTTTTCTGGTTTTGTGTGTTCCGAAAAAATTTTCCATTTAACAGAAACCATAATTGGAAAATTAGAAGCTCGAAAGTGCAAGGTTAAATTAAATACCACGTTAAGCATTTGTGATCGCTGTCGTAGGCGGGCTTATAAGGAAAGTCATACGTCGGAAACAGAAGGGCAGTCAACAACAGAACCACAACCATCCACATCGCAATACGATTTAGAGGAAGTACCTTCAGCAGCTTCAATCAACTCAGCATCTTCTGAAGCATCAGTCGCGGCGGAGTATTCAAGAGCACACAACATTGAACTCTTCAACAAGGACATCGCAGGAATCTACGTGTCTCCGATATCAACGAAGAAAACCCGGAATGTTAATTATCCTCGAGAAAAATATTTGGATATTTCAAGAGGTATAGAAAAACAAAATATTTGGGTTCCCGGCGGATGAAGAAGATCCAGAATTACTCGAAACGAAAGCAGCAGAGTTAGATGAAGTGATTACTAAAATGATAGAGCAGTTTGCTAAGCCTGATTGCACTAGGAATGAAAAAGTGCGTTTGTTGTCAGTCTTGCCAAACTCGTGGCCAAAGGAGAAAATAGCCACCCAATTCAAGGCGAACAAATACATTGTGTCGGAGACAAGAGTTTCAACGGACGAAACAAAAAGCCAAGAAACAAACGGGACGCAGCAGGAACAAAACGATAGAAAACGAGGTGCTTCAATATTTCAACAGCGATGACGTCAGCAGAGAAATGATCAAGAGATCAAATTTTTTTTCAGTGTATTTTTTTGTTTAGAGTGCCCTATTGATTCCCTACAACTTCTTCCTGAACGCCATTTTTGTACAAATCACGGTTTTCTGAGTTACAACGATTTGAAAAAGACAATTTTTATGAAATGCAAAAATACATACGCCGTTTTTAAGAATCAGTCGTGAGTCGGATTGCCCTCTTCATCGGTTCAAAACTTATGGTTTGCCATACTGAAGCCATGTGCAAAGTTTCATCCAAATCGGAGAAGGTCGAGTCTGATGATCTGCTAAACATTTCTGGAATTGCTCAAATGTGTAATATTTGCTTACTTTTAGGTAATTTTTAGATACAAGCTAAGCTTGACCACAAATTGCAAAATTTTAAGTTTGGGGGCAAACTATTTACATGAGTGAAAAAACTTCACTGGTAATTGCCGATTCATTATTTAATTTCCGTTAAAAGTGCAATATCCAGGCTTGTAACGAAAAATTTCAAAAACAAGACGCGCGAATTCAAAAACTAAAACGCGCGATATTCGAGCGAAGGCGTTTACATCACTTTTTTTTTGCAGGTGATGCTTACCGCTGATCTTAAAAATAATCTAAAAATCTGCATAAGGACAGGAGTCCTGTCTCTGAGCGTATCTTTTTCCAATAAATCATCTTTTCTGTTAGTTTTTCATTTATTTGGCTTCTCCATTACATGTTTCCACTCATTGCAAAAAAAAACTGAACTTAGTTATGGCGGCTTTACGCCAAACCAACTAAAAATTATTAAATCAGAAAAAAATATTTTATTTATTTTCTTTTGCTGGATCTTGTATTTTTTTTCTTTGGAGGAGAGGCACTTTCGCTTTTATCTAACGAATGAAGGGGGAGCAGTGGTTCGCTATTCACACTTCCGTCCATTGGTTCAGCATAACTGTTATTGGCGGAAAAATCGTTATTTTTTTCACAGGCGTTGGGTAGGTTATTCGCTGCAGCTGATGTACTTTGTTCTATAGAGGATACTGATGATTTCGTTGAGGAGGATGCTTCATTGTTGTTGGTGACTATCACAGGTGTGCTGGGGTTGCTTGGGGTTGATGTGAAGGACGCACCGTTGTTCTTTGGTCAGTTGTCTACATGGCTTACCGTAGTGAACAGCTTTTTGGCAATATTGACATGTGCCAACTGATTGTTATAGGTAACAAGTGATTTGCACGGGATTCTTGTATCCTGACCGGAAATTACATGAGAAGGTATAGCCCTCATCAAGCGCATGCGTAACAAACGTATGCCATTTAGAATCCCGGGGGAAAATTCTTCCACTTTTCTTTTTCGATAGAGAAAATCTCTCCGTATTGGGACACGTAGCACGAATATAAGGATCGGGAACGCATGAGGGTAGATCATGCACACGCACTTCTATAGCACTGAAAGCGAACTGCTTCATGATCTTACTCGGCAAGCTTTGCCTTCATGGTAAGAAGAATTTTAAGGTAGATCATATCAGGATGATCTGATTTAATCTGTTTAGTTTCAGTTTCAATTATTTATCGCCTCCTGTTTAGTGTTTGTTTTCTAAGACTTGTTGTCTTGTTGTCGGATCTTACTCTGAATGTCTTTCTTTTCCTCTTCATCCTTTATTTATTGATTCTTTTATTTGTAACAGAGAAAAACCCACTGGAGTTAGATTCTGTCAAACTTGCTCTCCAGCAGGCATAAAACTTCCCCATCTTTTGCATCAACAGCTTACAATCATCCAAATGATACATTTTTATAAATCTAGGGCCTCTATAGTAACTAAATCTAATGAGACAATAACATGAGGAACGATTTCTTGATAACATTACATGATAAATGAAAGTTGAAAGTACTGTGAAAAGACCTATGCATCGCAACAATTATTGAGAAACTTAACATTCATTTGTTTTGCTTTTTCGGCACGTCAGGATAGACATTGGTGCAAATAAGTGGTTTGTAAATGGCAAATATTTTACGTCTGTTTAGCAGATTATGTTGATCCACAAGGTTCAACATAATCTGCTAATGCACTAATGAGCAGAATACGAAACATAAAATGTACTGTATTTTAATTGATCGCTCAGTTTTGCTATACAAACATTTTAAAAAACAAAGAACATCCAAATATGTAAATGAAAAAAGTTGTAAATTTACAAAATATTTGTATCTGTGTGGGTTTACTCGTTTTTCCGATTTACTCAGGACTAGATTCTTTGGCGAACAAGTGGCAGTAAGACCAGGCAGATAAAAATTTTACTCGACTAACGCATCGAAAGAGATTTTATGAATTATATATGATTTGACGCAATGTTTATCTATGAATCAACCAGTTGACGCATTCGTTTTTTCCTTTCAAAACCTTCAATGTGAGCTATCCTCTTCGTGAGGAATGGTTGTCTGAAACGAAAACTTGATGAACACATAGTTTGTTATACGGACGGTTCTCTGTTGAATGGTCGTGCTGGTGCTGGTGTCTACTGTCGTGAAATGAGGCTGAAGCAGTCTCATCCACTTGGTAGATACTGTACTGTGTTCAAAGCAGAAATATACGCGATTCTGTGTTGAATACAATCGGCACTTCAGCAGAGGATCTGTGGTAAACGAATTTATTTATGTTCCGACAGTCAGGCAGCTTTAAAAGCACTCAGCACAAGATTTGTTCTTGGGCTGCATTCAAACATGCCAGCAAAAGGATATTCTCTCGTTTCTCACCCAATTTGATATAGACCTATAGTCAGAAGGGTTCATCGTTCTTCCTGAAGTGAATGAATCCTTTCTGCATTCACCTTAACTAGGGTTTAGCAGATTGTTTGGTATCTCTTATGGGGTACCGAATTTACTTCTGTTCGTACATACTACGATTCGTTCTGCATTCTTCCGGGAGTGCAGAGTGGTATAGCTTTTGTAAAGTCTCTAAATCCTCTTGGGGGTTGGAGGTTTTATTAACTGTGCATCGTTCATCAGAAAGAACGCACATAGTAACAAACCTAAATAGGTTTTAAAGCAGACTGTTCGGGACCTCGTAGAGGTTCATAATTTACTTCTGCTTCCACTAAATGTGATCCCCAGCAGATTGTTCAGCATCCTATAGAGGTGCAGAATTTACTTCTGCTCTTTTGTGTTTTTGTGTCGTCAATTTTCCCCATCCTCCTAGTCCAAACCTTATAATTTCCCTTCAATCCTTCCCTCTTATATATCGGGAAAATGATGCTAAAAACAAATTGATGGCAAGGCACAAATGTCGTAATATAAAGGGGAACGTGCCATTTGAGCCAATTTGTTCTGATTCCTGATATGAGCGAAATGTTTGACAAATTGCCTTATTGAATGTAATTAATGAAGGAATCCATTTAATGTTCGTAAATTTCTCATTATCTACTGACTAAGTGACAAAAATCCAATTAAAATACTTACTTCCCGATAAAGTTTCTGCAGGGACGACGCATTCAGCTGTGTCTTGTCGATGATCTTGATCGCCACCTCCTTGGAGGTGGGCACGTGTTTCGCCAGTTTCACCTTGGCGAAGTTTCCCTTGCCGATAGTTTTCAGCAGTTTGTACTTGCCGATGTGCTCCTCGGCCGGTCGCCACCGGGCTCCGGTTCCACGCATCTGCATGTTTGGTGATCCCTGCAAAGTAAAACAAAGAACACTGAGATTAGTCACTGGCAGCGATGTCGAAAGGAGGAAGTTTTTCCTATGAAACGCGCCGGCCCCACAGGAAAAACACATAAATTTGTCATCTTAGAGAGTGGGGTAATTGCTCTTGATCCGCCTTAAGGTCTCACCCGTCGACCCGTCCACCGTCCTGCGGGGTCGGAGTGTTTTTCGAAGGATCATTGCGTCACCCGCTTGCCGTTGAACGAGGTTGGTATAGCGATTTGTGTTGGCGGACAAGACCAGGGAGAGTTATTTTTATAGCGAACAGACCGAGCCGACGTAAACATTGCACATTTGTACGTTCGCGTAGAAAACACAACCGGCCTTTACCTCTCTTGCCTTAGCGGTTGGTTACCTTAAGGCTGCCGCAGTCGCACTTTTTTTGGCGAACAGAAAGGTGCGTAGCGTCGTGTCACCCCCCTTCCGCCCTGAGGTGAGCTGCCAATTTTGAAAGTGAGAGGTGTTTCCTACCGAAAGAAATTTCGCTCCAAATATTTACGATGCTTTGGCGGTTAAGACGAAGAGTAACATGTGTGAATCCGAGTACAGTCGATTTTGAGAGGGTGTATGGTTTCAATAATAGGTACCGACAATTTACTGACCGCACTATAAATAACCGCACTTAATGGCGGTTGTGATTTCGCACTATACGAAGTGAGAAAATTGGTGGAACTGATCGGTTATGGTTATGCATATGCGGGTAATTATGAAGAGAGAAACAAAAAATCGATAACGTGATTGTTTCTGTTTTTTTTTGCTTTTATGTATTACTAGGAAAATATAAATGGAGATCAATAAAAATAAAAATATGTATCAAGATGGCTGCATTTGATCAAACTGTTTTTGTCTGCATGTCGGCTCGGGTCGTGTGGACGATAAATCATCCTACGCTCTGACAAACACCAAAAAGACTGGAAAGCAATTTAATGCTGGCGTGATTGGTTTCGTAAGTCACTCGAAATAAAAAGTGATACTAACTCCCGTTTGTAAACAAATCCACCCGGCACGTCTACAGCTCTAAATATGCAACGACGAACAGACGGAGCTGGTCTTGACATTGAAACTAGATTGTTTTGTTTGCTCTTTAATTCTATCCTGATTTCTCCTTGAACCTTTCGATCTAATGTGAAGTACATGTTTCCCGCGATATAAGATTTTTTACTTCTCTTGCATACGAGTCGAATGCTGATTGAATAACCTGGAACAGACGCTCGTGTAATCAAATGAAACGTCGGATGGGGTTTTTGATCATTTTTTTTCTCAATCGGCGCCGGGAGAAACAACAGTGCTATTAAATTAAAACATATGCTGGTGCTAATGGAATTAGTCCAGAATTTTTCAATTTTCCCTTCCAAATTCATTGCCAATTCATTTGTAGAGGCCGTTCATATAGATCCACACATCTTCGATTCATTATAGATTCAATAACGCCATAATAATCACTCTTCAACTGCTAAGTAGACAGTTGCTGGTTATTTGATCGCCCGAGATTGTGTGAATCGTGGAAAACTACTCGCCCCATGCACAGCCAGACGATTGAATAGAAAGACCAACCCACAGCTCCATACTACTGCTGACAGTAATCAGCAATAAAATATTCATTATCAGACAAGTAACACACAGCTCACGACATGAACCTATCTACGATACCCATTGTATTATGGGGAAAGTTGACAGCTCCAATACCAATCAAATATGAGTCTAATATGGACTTCTGATGTTAGCAAAATGCGTTGTGACTGGCTAGGATATTAGCATTAGGAAATAAACATACGTGTTTTGTAAATCGCGTAGGGTTTTGTCTTCCAAACTAACAAGGCAGGACATCTTCTAGTCCTCCTCTGTTTGCGGAAGGCTAAGCAATCCAA
Source organism: Malaya genurostris (assembly GCF_030247185.1). Classification (NCBI taxonomy): domain Eukaryota; kingdom Metazoa; phylum Arthropoda; class Insecta; order Diptera; family Culicidae; genus Malaya; species Malaya genurostris. The sequence continues at coordinate 107,446,286 of NC_080572.1, forward strand.
GTCGAAGTGAAAGATGTGACGCACTTAGCGTGAAGTGCTCTTATCAGTGGTAAATGTGTGATAATGAACATTTACTCTGTATTTGGAAAGTTCCTAGTGAAAGGCAATCCAATCGGGCCACTTGAAACAGGCTTAGATTAGATGTTGTGCTAAAGGGACAATATGGTAGAAGGGAAATTCCCCATTCAAAATTACTTTGAATATGTTTTCACGAACTGGTTGTGAGTATCGAAAAGTTCATTTAATAGGGGTGATGATTGGATGTTGTGAGAGTGGCTTCAAAAGGCGTGTAAACAAGTCAGGAAGTTGTCATTTCTCGCATTCTTCTGGACCAAAATAATGAACAATACGTTGATCTACCTAAAGTTTCTATAATAAATCCAAAATTTGGTTTGGTGGTAATAATAAGAATCATATTTTTCCTCAAAAGCAGTTCCGAATTGTCAATACTCGTTAATATTATAATTAAGTTAAATGTATTTGAAAAGATACATAATTGAGCGCTAAAAACCAATTATATGCTTTTCGAGATTCCATGGTAACATTTGATCCATAGAGTGGTGTCGATTGGGATGCTACTGTCCTCTGCGCTAGTAACAAAATGAAAGCTGTACTCTCACTGTAATTTCGTCGAAAGAAAATTGTGAACAAAAAATTTCCCGAAATCCGGCATGAATTACGTCTACGTATGCCTATCCCTCCTTACGTAATCTTCGGTCAGACTACGACCCATGTGAATCGTTGATCACCTTCAAAAATCATCGGACCACCTGGCAACACCATCAATAACCTGCTCACTACCAGAAGTAAAACAAAAAGACAACCAAAGACACTGTGCCTTGGTACAACTTAAGAGTTTCAAGTAGAGATAATCTTACATTTGCTGAGTGGCATTGCAGTTTGACGTAAACTGCTCGGCATTGCTGAGTCGAAGTAAACATAAAAATAGCCATGTGCGGTCAGGTCCATCCGGTTACTTGTAACAAAACTCCGAGATGAATGAAAATTCGTCTACTCCGGCACCACTGCCAATCCATCAATCGCAGCCAATGTACAATTAGACATATCTGCTATAACTAACAATCACTTGCTAATTCAGAACAACAATTAAATCGTTAAGAAGGCAAAAACGCACACAACAATTTTTTCAACATCTTCAGCGGTGACGAATCAGTGGACGAAACCGTAATTGGTGAACTCATCCCTATAATTGACATAAACTTTTTCTTATACAAACTGAAATTTTTTCAGTGTCTTTTTATCGAAAACCAAACTCTCCAAACCTCCAAAACAAACGGTACATCATACGTGAAACGTGTGTAAAGTCGAAAGAGACTACAGGCGTTAAAGAAAATATTCTTTACCAATAATATAAATCAGTAACTTCAACGAACTCTGAAGGCTATCCAGCGGATTTTTTAGCGTAACCCGGAGAAAAGCGGAAAACACCTAACTTTTCATTTTTCAATTTGTATGTGACGAAATTCTATTCCATCTAACTGTTAAATGCCGGAAAATTAGGATTTTCTTAACTAAACACAAAAGTTTTCAGAACATAAAATAACCGATGGTTTTCGATTGTCCAGAACCAGATACTCTTGGTTTTTTTCTGAATTTATCTTGACTATCTTTCGAAGGACGGTGATTTTTTTCTCTACTGATTTTCTTCAAATTGATACAGTCGAATAATGACAAATTGTTTTAGTTCTACACAAAAAATAAACTACTTCAAAAATTTAAACTCGACTTTCAAATTACGCCATTTTTGAATTAGATGGAATTTTGATTTGCTATACCAATCTTTTATGCATTGCAAAATGGTCACTTTCTAGAAAAAAATGTAAAAAAAAATTATTTTTTGCTCAAACTGAAATTCTTTTCATGAAAAAATGAAATTAACTAATGGTCCAAATCATCGAAGAGTCCAATAAAACTAGGCCGACCATAGGCCTTCGACATTATATTATATACCATTGATATAAATCAGTAACACTAACGAACTCAAAAGGCTACTCTGCACATTAAGTAATTACATGACAAGTTTTTCTATTATTCCAAACATTTTCGAAAGATAAAACTATCGAAGGTTTTCAACTATATTCAGAACCATATTCTCTATGTAATTTACATTGAAACTGGTATTCTGATCATAGAAGATTTAAATTATTTCACCGACAATGATACAGGCAGTGCTTTTCATGATAACAAAACTTGCAGTAACAGATCGGCTGAAAAGTTCGTATCGTTTCTATGAGAGGGCGCCACTAGAATTAAATCCATACCATTTTCAGTTAGTACCAACCTTCAAAAGATACGTGTATAAATTTGACAGCTGTCTGATTATTAGTTTGTGAGATATTGCATTTTGAGTGAAGCTACTTTTGTTATTGTGAAAAAAATGGAAAAAAAGGAATTTCGTGTGTTGATGAAACACTACTTTTTGATGAAAAAAAGTGCCGCCGATACCAAAAAATGGCTTGATGAGTGTTATCCAAACTCTGCACCGGGCGAAGCAACAATTCGTAAGTGGTTTGCAAAATTTCGTACTGGTCATATGAGCACCGAAGACGATGAACGCAGTGGACGTCCAAAAGAGGCTGTTACCGATGAAAACGTGAAAAAATCCACAAAATGATTTTCAATGACCGTAAAGTGAAGTTGATCGAGATAGCTGACACCCTAAAGATATCAAAGGAACATGTTGGACATATTATTCACGAATATTTGGATATGAGAAAGCTTTGTGCAAAATGGGTGCCGCGTGAGCTCACAATCGATCAAAAACAACAACGAATTGATGATTACGAGCAGTGTTTGGAGCTGTTATATCGAAATAAAACCGATGTTTTTCGTCGATATATAACAATGGACGAAACATGGCTCCATCACTTCACTCCGGAGTCCAATCGACAGTCAGCTGAGTGGACTGCACGCGATGAACCGAACCCAAAGCGTGGAAAGACTCAACAATCGGCCGGTAAGGTTATGGTGTCTGTATTTTGGGATTCGCATGGTATAATTTCCATCGACTACCTTGAAAAGGGAAAAACCATCAACAGTGACTATTATATAGCGTTATTAGAGCGTTTGAAGGACGGAATTTAAAAAAAAACGGCCTCATTTGAAGAAGAAAAAAGTTTTGTTTCATCAAGTCAATGCACCGTGTCACAAGTCGATGAAAACCATGCTGAAATTGAACGAATTGGGCTTCGAATTGTTCCCTCATCCACCGTATTCTCCAGATTTGGCCCCCAGTGACTTATTCCTGTTTTCAGACCTCAAGAGAATGCTCGCTGGTAAGAAATTTAGAAGCAATGAAGAGGTAATCGCTGGAACTGCGGCCTATTTTGAGGCAAAGGACAAATCGTATTACAAAAATGGTATCGATAAGTTGGAAGATCGCTATAATCGCTGTATCGCCTCTGATGGCAATTATGTTGAATAATAAAAACGAATTTTGGCAAAAAAATGTGTGTTTCTATTAAACGATACGAACTTTTCAGCCGAACTGTTAATAGGGAGGTTTTGATCGAGTTTTGTTTATGAGTTCTGTTTGTACAAGCACACGTATTGTATTGATTTATATGACAAAAGAAGATAATCGAAAGAGCTTCATAGAATCACAAAAACTACACATACGAAGGTAGGAAGGTAGGAGGACGATCTTTGTTGAATGTGTACTAGTTTTTTTAGCAGATTGTATTCAAAATCGCAATAAAACGGCTGTCCCTGGTACAGATAAGCCATGACTAACAACCAACCAGTTGCAGGTGGTAGTTATCTTGGGTCTTATAGTGTGAGTTGTATATATGTAAACTCTAGGTTATATTCCTTCATTAGATAAACTGAGTTCAACAAATGCGGAACAGTGGTAACAATATTCGTAAATGATTATTTCGATATTTTTTCTACTACAATCCAATTAATATGTTCAACTGTATCATTGGAAATCCCGCGGGTTTCGACTCAACAATCATGCAATCAATCATACATTTGTATAAAGAGACTCATTCACTGGTCAACCTAGACAGTTGATGACGCTCACGAACGACGGATACCCAGACCCAGAACACTTTACCTGTGACTTCTGCGGATTGATGATGTGCTTCAAAATCTCGGAGCTGATTTTCTTTTCGGTCGAATTCTTCACACTGCTAACAGGGGATGCTAAAACCGGTTTATTATGCACAACGTTTCCTGTCACGGGTGAAGCCGTTTTTGCCATCGAGCCACTTCCCAGCGAAGAAGTGGTCGAGCTGGTTGACGAACCCAGCACCGCCGACGGTTGGCGCTCCTTTGGTATCATACCGGTGACATGGGGCACGGTACTGGTCGGGATAATCGTCATCGGGGGACGCGGTGCCGGTGCCTTTTTCTGACGAATTAATTTAGCAGTGTTTTCGGCGTTCTTCGAGTCGGATACCGTACGATTAACGGGCCGAGCGGTCTTCATTCTGCGGGCGTAGACCAGCGAGTTCGAAGCCAGGACCCCTCCGGTGGAACTGCGCGAATCTTCGCCGCGTTTAAATGAAGTTGGGGTTAGTTCGTCGTCGGTGTCACTCCCGGGACGATCCATGTAACCGAAACCATTTCCGGCAACGTCACTGATTCCGCTGTTCAACAGACTTGGGAGTTCACCATAGTGAACAGGACGTTCTTTTTTGGTTTCCATGTGTTCGGTAGTTCGGTCTGCGTTCATGCGTGTGTCGAACTCCATGGTGTTGATCTGACGTTCAAGGGTTTGTAGTACCGACAGTGACTGGTCGTCACACGGGTTCAGATCGGATTCTTTGGGTTTGCTGATGGTTTGGTCTTTGACGGGTATCCTGTTGAGGTCACTCAGTTTAAGATTGTAGCCATCCCGAATGTCAATTTGGCCACGATTGTTCTGTTCATTGCGAATGTTTCGGGCAATCACACGAGTCGGTTGTGGCGAGCTGATCACAGGTGAAACCCGTTTAGTTAGGGCTGGGTGGTTACTTAAGGGGACCACCTCCAGCTTGTTCGGTTTCAGCCGGATGCTGCGCCGATTGGGCTCGTTACGTTCAAACTCCCTAGGATTCATGGCTGCTACACGTGAAGGCAAACAAAACGATTAGAGTCTTTCGCAGGTGGCACTTGAACACACAACACAACAAGTTCGTCTGAGTAATGCACGTTATTGTACGAATCAGTAAACCACTAAATGTTTGTTTTCGTTGTTATGCATGTGATCCGCGGCACTCACTCTAGCTTAGACAGCACGGATCGTCAACTGTAAATAGGATCAACAGAAAGAACGAAGAGATTAGATGCTGGATTAGTCATGATGAGTTTTCGTTCGCGGTGGTAAGCGAGACTGATTTATTACCACTGACCCGCTGTGCGTTTGCCGTTGATGTCCATCACCAATGCGTTGACTCGCTGATTCTGATGTTGACTCGATACGTACACGGAACATAAAACACATAAAAGCGTATGATGAAATGTAACAAAAGGACAACACATAGCGAAACTGAAGTCACATTTTAGCTGCCGCTGAAAGCTTCAAGTACAAACTGTTACACTAGCAGGCGACTGAGACCGTATCTTATCGCACTGCAATACACCACCCGATAAGATAACAACATTTACCACAGCAGTTATAACCTATCGAGAGCTCGGAATTGTTCAACGTGCGGGATGCACTTTTACGATCCACGCGATCGTGATGATAATTGGAAACCCTCAACAAAGTATTCAGTTCCGAACCTCGATCCCCGGCAAACTCACGCCCACCAGTTCGTCAGAAGAACGATGTGGACGTAACGCATTTCTCGCGGTCACAGGAACTGATCTGCTAACGTCATGTGATTCAACACAACTCGGAACAATCAAATATTTTTCATTTAAATTGAAATTATTAGCACACACGCGTTCTCTTTCGCACTCTTCACCGTCAACAGTACATTCAACGTCTGCAAAGAGTGATCTCATTCACCTGAGCGTTGCCCAGCAGCGGAGCTTCGTTTGTTCTCACACATTCACGCGAATCTTATCTGAGCGGGTGGGCAGGCGAAAGGCTAGTTTAGATAGTATAGGTACAACTGCTAAGCACAACACGCAAGCACCTGGCCTTATTTGTTCTAAGCCAAAAGCGCATCCGAGGACCAATTTAGGAAACCAGATACGACGGGAAATTCTACCTTTCGTAACCATAATTCGCTTTTGACGTCACACACGCTTTTCACAGTAAAGCTCACCGGCCACGACCCATCATCGCCGACCGTTCTTAACACGTGTTCGTCAGACGTGCAACTCAGTTCCCGACTGATCCGTATCGAACCGAACCAAATTTCGCCAAACCGAGTAGGTTGCTGTTATCGATACAACTGTGCTATCACTATCGATTACAGCAAATGAAAGGTTCCATGTGAGCTTCACCAGCTCCCACCCACACACAGCTGAGCTAGCAAACTTTTGATAAAAACATATCGCCTGTTTTGAGGGCGACCAAAGACCGATTCACAGAGCTGCTGCTGCTGCCGCCGGTGGCTTGGATGCAATAGAAAAACACCCCTAGTTCAGCTACATGGGAGGAATTGGCAATTATCGGGTCTTTTCTAGCGGAGATCGGGATCTACTGCAACCAGCTGCCACGTCGCTTCGGTTAATAACCGTTCATCTTTAAAGATTGATCGGAACGGATAGCGAAAAGCATTAGTCATCGCCCCACGATGGGGAATTAAGAGGACCATTTTTAGCCTGTGCCTCGATGGATGTATGGATGGATGAACATTCGCTTCGGACGTGAAGGTAAACATTTCCGTTGGCTGAATGACTGTTTGTGAAGTTGGTCGGTCAGTGCGCCGTTCTGTAAGATGATAACAATAATGGTTGGGACATGGCACAGGTCCTCTTCTTGTCTGCACACTGACATTGACCGGTGTGTGGTTTCACTCTGAACGCTCGAGAGGTGGTTGTTGGGCAAATAGTGTTACAATAGGTTGTTTTGAAACCGCTAGTATATGTTTGAACTGGCAGTGGCAAATATGCCTACGACCGTATAATATATTAGCGATTTTATGGTTGAAAACGATTTATCGTTTGAGAGATAGCCAATTTCGGTTCTCGATCGAAATTATCAGTAGTATATCAAATGTTGACGTAGGAGAAGACATATTTGTTGTTTTTCTTAAATCGTTACTAGGTTTATTGGTTTAACATTGGAAAACCGAGTGAGTTTATACAATAACAATATAATATCAAATGTAAAGAAAGTTGTGGGGTTTTCACTATTTATGTGAGACCTCCAATGTATGCCCTTGTAATGACTTCTATGGCGAAGAAGGAATTAGAATGCCTGCTTCAGCAAATTAGAAGGATAAATTGAACGAATAATTGCAGTTGAACTTGTAGCTCATATATAAATCCGGTAACATTCAAACAAACAATTTATCCAGTATTTATAAAATTAGATAGTACCAGATGCAAAATCATTACCGCATTATACTGATTTCACAAAAAGTTTGATTGTCAAAAACTGAGATAACTATAGGCTCAGTTGTGATAGAAACTTATCACATTTTTATCGCCTTCCGCGATAGTAACAAAATGAGAGGGTGAGAAAGAGCTTGCATTCTAAAGCCCCTGCTACAATTGTGAAATCGATAAGTTTTAGCGTTTGTTTTTGAAAGCACTCACAAGTGGCAATAATTGTTTTAATGAAATCGATAAAATTGGTTGTTTTCGGCAAATATTAACAGAGAGAAGAAAAAGATGCGAAATTCAGAACGGACAAGCTAGACTAGACTGGCTCATATGAGCATAATCTAAATGAAGAATTTTGCAAATTGTTTCGACTGTTTCTTGATTTTTAAAAATACACTAATCAAATTAACGTCGAGTTGCAGTTTTAATACCAAGTTAAAAAAAATTAGATGCTTTGTTATTAGTTTTGATGCGAATACGTCTTACTTTATGATTGAATTTTCAACAATGTGAAATAATCAGAAAAAACTCGGAAAAAAAGTTTTCTCAAACTTTGAGAAACAATGAGGAAAACTTTTTCGCACTCGGGCGACAGTTTTGAGGGAGTGTCAGTCACCTCCAACCAGCAGCAACAGACCTTCGGCGTGGTGTAATGCCTCATTTGGATAGGATTCTGGAACTAAATTCTAAAACTGAATTTTGGAACTGAAATCAGCAACTGAATCAGAGCATAATTTGAGATTTATAATTAAGTTTCATTTTTTTGATTTAGAATACAGGGATGAATTTTTTAATATTACCATTTAATCTGTTATAAGTATTTCACGTCACTATACAAATTCACTATGTATCTCACAACACTTCAAATCATGTATAATGAACGTCACATCACATATTTTGAATACAACTTATATTCTTCTTCAGTGTATTAGGTTTTTTTTAATAATTTTTTAATAATTAATTAATAGCTATAAATTATATTTTGTAGTAAACAGATTCAACAACAATAATGTCTTTTTGAATGTGTTCTGCTAATAATCATTCTCTTTTGTATACATTTTCAAAGTTCGCGAACTTCTACCAGATTCCACAAACCAGCAAACGTTTCGAAAAACTATTCTATTGAGAGGAATATAGAGAAATCATTCTTCAATAAAGAACTCCAGTTCACTCAATCTTCGAGGAAAACTAGTTCTTTTGGACCGTACGCGGACTGACCATCTCTAGTGTATTCCAATACTTATTTAGCCTGGTATAGTATAAGGTTAAAAATTAAAAATGAATGAACTAAAGCACAACACACCTCCCGCAAACCCGATTCCTTCTAACAACTAGTGGCGTCTCGTGACAAAATTTACGGGTTGTGCACTGCTTATACCTTATGATCAAAAAAGAAACGGAAGTTTCATTTTAAAATTCCCGCGCTTGTCCAATCGGTAAACTTTTATTCTCTCAACGTTGGCAACACTTTTATACACATTCTGTCAAATTTTGACGCATATCGTACGATTAGTTTTTGTTTGGCGTCTATACAAAGAAGTTGAAAAATTTTCGTGTGGCGATTTTTATAATGGATGAAAATTTAGAACAACGTGCGTGCATCAAAATTTTGTGTTGCAAATGGATTCAAGTGTTCCGAAACGTTGAAAATGTTAGAAAAGGCCTTTGGTGAATCGTGTCTAGGAGGCATACGAGTGGTATAAACGCTTCAAAGGTGGTCGTACAAGCTTGGATCATGATGAGATCCCTGGCCGCCCAACAACATCTGTTACTGAAGAAAACATTGAATCGGCGAAGCAAATCGTGTTGCAAAATCGTTCTGTACCGATTAGAGAGATTGCTGTGTTGTTGGGCATCTCTTATGGATCAGCCGAACACATTTTAACTGATGTTTTGGGTTTGAAACGCGTCGCTTCTCGGCTGATGCCAAAAAAGGTGAATTTCATTCAAAAACAGCGTCGTGTTGATGTGGCCAAAGAGATGATTTCCAACGCAGATAGTGACCCCACATTCATCGAATGCATCATAACTGGTGATGAGGTGTGGATCTATGAATATGACGTCGAAACCGCACAACAATCGACCGAATGGCGCTTCGAAGGCGAGCCGTTGTTCTAAATTTTCATCCATTATGAAAATCGCCACACGAAAATTTTTCAATTTCTTTGTATAGACGCCAAACAAAAACTAATCGTACGGTATGCGTCAAAATTTGACAGAATGTGTATAAAAGTGTTGCCAACGTTGAGAGAATAAAAGTTTACCGATTGGACAAGCGCGGGAATTTTAAAATGAAAATTCCGGTTCTTTTTTGATCATAAGGTATGGTATGATATCAGAACCGTTTCGACGTTGCAACTGAGACAGCAATTTATTTTCAACTGCCATAAGCATAAGCCACTGAAGCCTCTCCTGAAAGTGTGCAGGCAAGTTCTCACAGACCCTATTTCACCAGTTGTGCAGTGCACGAGGTGCACATAAGGACGAGAGGCCATTGCTAACAACATATACGATATTCTTTCAAAGTTGTTTTTTGGCGAGAGAACAAAATCCTTCTAGAATTCTTAAAATGTACGCTTGTCACTTTGGAAAAACAACAACAATCTATGCCTCTAGTGTCTGAGATGATCTAAATTTGATTCTCCTATCATGGACACTGAACAAGCTCTTACGAACTCTGAAAAATCAATTTCAGCTGTCAAAGAAGGAAATCAAATACTCCTTGCAAACGGTGGATAAAGTAAAAGTCGACTGCTTTGTCGATTTTGTGAACTCTATTGAAATCAATACCAAGATTACTAAACAAGTATTGTCACAATTTGACATTACTGAGACAAATTTTGGTGAAATTAGGGAAATCATTGGCTGGCAACTAAAAACGCGGTCCCTGAGAATTCTTATAAAATTTAGCAAACATGTTACCTGATGTTACTTTTACCAATATGCATACTTATTCTGACATTTGAAGAAATACTAGAAAAGGTCCTAAGTGTAAATGACAGTTCCTCTCTCTTTATTCTTTCTTTCGATTATTACGGTCCTATAGGCAATCCTTCTATCTTACACTTTGAATAGAATAAAGATTGAAACTATCAACTTTCGATCTGCTGTTAAAAATATGTTGAAAAATACAGGAATACGCCGTAATAATTGAAAGAGAAAATAAACAAAGAGAAACTGTCATTTGCACTTGGAATCTTTTCTAATATTTGTCGAGATTTAATAGAAATCCAGCAGAATCATCCAAATTATCCTTATTTTTCATCATGAGCATTCATTGTGCTGTTATTGATGACAACTAAGAAAGCTCTTATTGTTTTAAAATTGCTGAGGTGTTGGCCCCATTTTCAATGGATTGTGCACCATTGAACCTGTGAGGGACAATAAGAAGTTTCAAAACTTGTACTGAACTTCTTGTTCAAACACAACATGGCCTTCATCTTTTCATTTGTTGTATCAGGAAAACCATGATGCTGAAAATCGTTACTAAGATTAGGATTAGTAAATTTTTTTCCCGTATTTGCACTAAAATTCCCGACATTTTCCCGGTTATTCCCGGTAAAACTAAATTCCCGATTTTCCCGGTCACTTGCCACCTTGCTTAATTCAGGTTCGTAATCCAAGCTCAGAATTCATCTCTAGATTTAAATTTGAAATCTGGATTTAGTAAATAAGTTCAGTTAAAAAAATGCTACACCTAAATACATGAAATGAATTTCTGGATTTCGAACCTGAATTTTGCTATTGAACTCGACCTGGTGAACGAACCATAGTTAGCGTAAAACCGGGTATAAATAAACGATAAAAAAATGAATTCAGAGCCAGTCTCAGGTTCCGAATTTAGTTCCTCCTCCTGAATGTCCAGGATTCAGGTTCTTGTCCAGATAAATGAAAATTGAAAAAAAATACTCAAATGTTACCCAGGAACTATTCGAAGTTTTCCTCCGCTGACAACTATATCATTGTGTGTTGTATTGTTTGACAATCAATTATTTAACGTTATTTGTGGGGTAGAATATGTTTTCGTCAATTAGTCGCACTATAGTATAAGTGAACTGTTAGAATTCTAGAAGTGAAGCAGTAAAAGTTGAAAAATCCACACAATCAATTATCTAATACGTACGAGAATTGATAAATATATAAATGTGAAAGAAGCAAGACAATTTTATTCTTATTCACGTCCTCCAGTTATGACTTTCACATTACCCACCCATCTTTTTTTTGGTTTGCTTTCTTATTTGAAAAAAAAAACTTTAACTTCTTTCAGTGTAATTTTTTACAGTGCCCACTTGGTTCCTACAACATTTCCATAGAAATTATTTTGGAACAAGCGTTTTCGAGTTACAACGATTTAAAGAAACATTTTTTGAATTGTATGTCCTAATACCCCAAAAAAGGTCCTAGTTGAAAGAATCTAATCCAACAGAATTTGTTTTTATGGCATAGAATTTTCGTGTTTCACTTTAGCAAAAGAAACTCTCAATATCAACGTCAATTCTTTCCTTGCGACAAGACGAAACCAAAATATCGTCTTTAGAAGAATTTTAATTCTCATTTTCATGCAACTCTAAAACTTTTGGCAAAAAAACAAAAATTTTCGATTTCGGAGATATCATGGCGATTTTCCAAGATCGAAAGTTTTCAAACTTTTGACCGCCGGGCGGCTCCCCTTATTCATATCTGCCGCTACTTCGAACCATAAAAGACGGACATTTTTGTAGAGGGATTAATTCGAAGGAGATCGAAGATTGTCGATATTTATAAAACGAAGAAAACCTTTGAAAATTCGCGTGGAAACCTGCATTACTTCAAAAATTCTCTTAAAAAAACGTATGGAAAAATCATGCGTACCTTGAAAGGTGATCAATAACTGAACAACTTATTTTCGATACTGGGAATTACTAGCGTCATGTCTTCTGAACAATTCGGTAATTTTTCTTTCTATTGTTGGATGAGCTCTTAAAAATTTTCAATGAAATTTAAACACTCACATTCCACAATTTATAATTTAAGTCCCAGTGCTTATAAGGCACTTGTTCAACCACACTGCCATAGTTAATTCCTCATTTTAAATTAACAAATTTTTCGTTTCATTCGAATCGTTGTAAAATCGTTGACAGGTAGCGATGGGCACAGTAGAGAAGGCAACAAGCGATTATAAATATACTCTCCTTCCCAGTGCTTGAGCAAAAAAAAAAGGTATAGAGCGAGAAGACTATTGTGTTGTTGTCTGATGAACAGAGAAGAGGTTTGGATATGGGGTACCGGTCGTGAGTAGGCTAGGATTTAGGTCATTGTTCAATGTACGCTGTTGTACCAATTCGGTGCTGCTGTGGAACCACAGCTCAGGGTGGCCAAAATGGTAAAACGCGTATGAACGGATTGCATAAGAACGCAGGTTCAGGTCCTGCCTCTGAGCGTATATTTTTCCAAAAAATCATTTGTTCTGTGAGTTTCTCCTTCATTCGGCTTCTTCAATATATGTTTCCACTCAGTCATTGCAAAACTGATCTAAAATATTGTTTCGAAAGTGATAGGGGAGATTCATGAATTGACTTTGTAAACGCGCTTTGTGACAGGTAGATATCAGTTAGCTGGATGACGCTGAGTCAATTCAATTCATGGGGTAAATTGTGTTCATGTCGAAACGGCACGTTTGTTACTGATTTTTTTAGTTTTCTGATTTTTGGATGTTTCTGTTTGATTTCTGTGCATTGTCACGATGGTCTGGTTAGTGCATTTAAGAGTTAATATAGTCTGAGAAATTATTGAGAGTTGTCGATTACGTGGAAAATAAAATTACTATTGCGTCTCGAAAATAAGTTGTCAGTGCGGGACAAAAAATAGGGCTAAACCGGACACTTAATTTTCGACTTAAAATTCTTGACGGATTTTTGATACATAAACTTTGGTGGAAAATGAAAAATGTTTTGCAAATAGCATTAACTTTACGTCTTCTTAGCGGTTTATGGACTACTTTGTGGCACAACAGTTCAACATAAACTGTTAAGCACTGGCGAGTCTAAGACGAAACGTAACGAAAAGTAAAAACGGTTATGTGTCCTAAGCACAAACATAGGATAGCTCCTAAATGATTGTCTATTTTGTATAATTTATTAAAACTAAATTTATTACAAATTTAAGCAAAACGTTCATTATATGAAGCGCGGCAATCAATTAGTCATCTACGGTATTCGTTCTTCATTTTTTTTGTGAAACTTCATGGTCCGGTTTATTCCCACGATTTCTGAAATTTTGGGTTAATTTTCCCTATATCAAGCATGTACCCGAATGATTAATAACGGATGATGTCAAATGAATGTACCGAATTTAAATTATGTTATCTTGTACTGCATGTAAGAAATGCCGAAATACTGTTGATTGAACATTGCATTCCTCGAAATTTTCCGAACCAAAATTAAACTGTACTGGATTGGATTTAGATTTAGAAAATCCATCGATATTTCAAAACGAGCAAGCCGAATGAAACAAGTCGTTTGAAGTTCAAAATCGGTATCATCGACCGTTCAGTGATCTCAGCATAGGTTCAATGTACCCACTTCAGCATACGGAAAGAGCTTCGTTTTCGTATGGGCAGTTGGAAATTTGCCCCGAAGGCACATTCACATACTTCACCCCAGTCGAGTAGGGGTCGGTCCTGTCGTTGATTGAATAGTCATCCGTTTTATTTAACTTTCACCGGACGGTGGGTCCCTACTCGCTTTACTTGACCAAAATTTCGCCGATAACAGAAAATAAACAAAGCGCGAACCGACTCGTGCAAAACAGCAACGAGGTGGTAAATGATTTCTCCTCTTCCATTTTGAGCTATTGGATGGAACCGACCACCATAGTCAACGTCGCAGACCCGGCCGAATCCGACCCTACCCACAACACATTGTCAGATATCAAACAAGTAGTTTCCGTTTTTATTTTAATGGATTAACCAAGAAGGAATCTGCATGCCTGTTCAGTTTGAAATTTAATCCCATCGGCTCGAATACCTTCACTTTAGGAGAACAATTTTGTGCAGAAAAATTAAACACCAAGAGGCTTTTATCCTGTTTGTCTGGCCCAGGAAATTTCGCCTTTTATCTTTTTGTGGAATGTCGCGTATGAGTTTGATATACTTGGGATGTAGTAACAGGTAATTTAGTAGCCGTATAAGGCAGAGCCGATTAACCTTTACTCAAACCAGCCCCCGTTTAACGACCCTGTAAGAAAAAGCTAAAACATTTACCTTATCTCTGCTGGCATCCTGGACTCGGGTTTTGGCACTTTTTGGCTTATCGTGGATGGGTTTGCTCTTGGCTACAACCGGTAGCCCACCGTCGATCATGGTTACCATGACCCGGCGGTTTTGGTTCGGTTGCGGTTGGTGGTGATGTGCGTGCGATTGGTGAGTACCGCCACCGCTGGAATGTTGAGATTTCGTTTGATCGGTGTGGCTGTGGTTTTGCTGCTGCGAATGTTGCTGTTGCTGTTGCTGCTGGTGATGAGATTGATGCGACAGCAGAACCTGCTGCTGTTGCTGGTGGGACACCGGCGGACGTCCTGCGTCCAGCACGGCTGTGACCGGCGATTGAATTGTTGTACTAAGGCGATTCTTTTCCTTCTCCTTCTGTAGCTGTGCGATGGTGGCAGGTGTGTGGGATTTGGAACGTTTGAGAAACTTCATCATCGGGTTCTTGACCCGGTACTGAACGGCGGAATCGTCATTCCGGCCGGTAACGGTGGTGCTGCTGTGGTCCGATTTTTCGCTGCCGAGAACGGCATTGGCATCCGGGGAGTTTACCTTATCGTCTAGTTTTCGAAAGCTACCATCCGGTAGCTTGACATAGCACCCTTCGGTCATCTTGTGATACGAATCGGATGGCAATTTGTGGTAACCATTGTCCTGCGTTCGGTAGTAACATACATCAGTCTTGTGGTAGGCTTCGCCCGATTTGAAGAACTCCTTGCTGCTGGTTGAACTGAAAACGGTACTGGAATCCTTGATCGTTCCATCCCTACTGAGATTCAGATCGTTGCTGAGTGTGGTCGCTGCGCTGACTGTGGGCGCCGTTAGGCTCTGACCGTTGGCCACCTGCACTAGCTGATCGATGTTTTTGCTCTCGGTTCGGGCTTTGTAGAGCGGATCCTTGATGTGGTAATCCTTAGCGTTGAAGGAACTTTCCTTTTTAAGCAGTTTGATGTTGGCCAGCGCCGGTTGAACCGACGAATGGCGATGGTAGATTTTCTTTCCGTTGCGAGTGCCGTGATGGTGACCGTTGTTGGTTGCCGTAGCGCTACTCGAAATTTGACCCATGATGTTCGAAAGAGTTTCGATGGCGTATGCTGCGTCTAGTTTGTTGCCGGCGATGGTTGCCACTTCGTACATATTTCACCGCTCAGGGTGTGAAACTGCACCGTACTGCGCCCTGTCGAAGGACACGCGAAATGGATTTCCACTGATTGCTTCGTTAAAGGCAACAAACAAACACTACAGTGACACTACTATATTGGCATTTTGTCGCATTATGGTTGCGTGCTAGACGGGGAAAAACACTTGTTAGGATTATTGTTTATACACTCACGGTACATCCGATTCTGTCCGGTAACAGTAGCAATCTTTTCACCTAGTCTATCCCGATCTGTGGCTGTCATGTCAGTGTAGAAAGCAGAACGTTCGTCGGGAAAGGTCAAATGTTTCATGTGTTTATAATGGAAAAACTCGGTCACGGAAACATCGTTTAAATGATTGTTTTTCACTGTTTCTCTTTGTAGTGTTATTGTCGGTATCAGTCAACCAGTCAGTGGAGAAAGGCTCCACATTGGCAGTGTATAATTTTACGAAGCCGACAAAAACTTTGTACTTGCTGCCAAAGTAATAGTACGTGAATTCAGGTACTTGCAAAATGCAGCATGTGCTCAAAATGTAAATTTTTTATTTTTTCGCAAGACACTTTACGAGCTGAATACCGCACTGCGAAACAAAATCTACACGGGTAAAAATCTGTTGCCGGTACCATGATTTTTTAATCATGAAATCATGAACCATATCTTCTCATGAAATTTCATGAGCAAAATGATTGATATCACGAAAATTTTCATGAAAGATGTGTTATTTTTCATGATATCAATCGTTTTGATCATGAAATCATGATTTATTATTCATGATAGACATGATTCATGATTTCATGATTTTTAATCATGGTTCCGGCACTAGATTTTTATCCGTGTAGCAATAATAATTGTTTTTGGCAGAACATCAGTAGCGGTATGACTTCAGATATAAATATTTTAGCAAGCTACTGGAATTCTGTCTCAATCGTTTAAGATAAAAAAAAGTGACGGGTACGTACACAGCAAAAAATTATGAAATTTACAGGTGACGCAAATCTACATATGACACAATTCCTAGAACGTAATCCGTGAAACGACTGAATTTTACAAGAATGATATAAATATACGCTCGTATTTCAAGCAAACGTGTAAATTAACATGTTTTAGCACTTAAAAGTATGTCAGAATGAATTAAATATAAGCTATATTTACTGTAAAATTGAGTTATTTTTGAAGCTCATATATGTCGGTCTCAGAAGCCGTAAATTTACACGATTTTTTCTGGGCGTGTAAGTTATTCTGTAAACTTACAGATTTCTTGAATACGCATGTGATGCGAACATGGAACTATTACTTGAGTTAAGTGTTCTAATTGTACTGCAACGTAATTACTTAGTTACTTTTCGGAGAAATTGTATTGAACCAAATCTGAGATTTCATGAAATTACGGGGTGATGAAATACACCCATTTCCAAATTGATATCGGAGTATTTTAACACTTCGGCATGAAGTCTCAGATTATGAGTTAAAAAACTCCAGAATTATAATTCCACGGTTGCTTTCCACCGGTCATTATATACCACGCGGGTCATAAGTCTCCGGTCTGACAGACAGATGGCGTGCACTAATTAGAAATCTCTCTTGTGTTCTATAGAGACACAGCGAAATGGATGTCACGTCATCTATCAACATTTCATGACGTTCGGCTCATTAGTGGTTTCAGTGACTTTGTAAAATTAGAAACAATGGAGAAAATTGGTAAGATATTAAATACCAATATTGATCACTCTAAGGAATCCAAAACAAATCGAAAAAGACATCACAGTAACACCATCTCGGGACGGAAAAGGTTACTGATATCTAAATAATACTGTTTCGAATCACTGCACTAGAATCTGAAATGTCAAAACTAATTGAGCATGATGTCTACTTAGAGGTGCGAACTTTTCTATATTCTAAGTGTTGTTATTTGTGATGAAATAAAATATCGATTTGTTTTAGTCTTTGTTAAGACGTAGAGCCGTCATGAGCTAGTTTTAATATGATCAGTATCTAACGGGGAAACAGATTGGAAAACTGACATATGAACACAATGATGTAATGAAAACCGCGAAAATGTTACCGCAGAGACGGGACTCGAACCCATTGTATGTGTTGCTGTTGAATTTGTTTCCGTCGATACGGGACTGTAAGTGAATACCGTGGTGGCTAAGTACAGCAAAGCATGCTTAGTTTCGTCCAATCAATTGGACTTTCTCTTCATGTGTTTTCATATGCAGGGTAGTTTAATTGGTAAAACAATTTCCCCGATTAGGAGTTAGCTACGGGTTCGAGTCCCGTCTCGGCGGTAACATTTTCGCGGTTTTCATTACATCATTGTGTTAATATATCAGTTTTCCAATCTGTTTCCCCGTTAGATACTGATCATATTAAAAATAAAATATAACAATACGACAATTAAAATAACAAACCGTTCAAAGTTCTGAGTAGAACTAAAATTGAACTTTTATTATACACATTCAATAGCTATGAAATGGTGTTCAACTTTGCTGAATTAAAACGATCTGATATTGTGTATTTGTACCACTGGAATCGGAAATCATCATCACAGTAAACTTGGTTACAAGCGGATTGATTTTCAAAATTAAGAAATTGTAATACGGAAATGTTGGCGAAATTCTGTCAGTTTAAAAGCAAAACAACAAATTCTAACCAAATTCAGAAAAAAACTGATAATTCACTTTTTCCCCGGCGCAGTTTACAGTTTCCATACCCGTAGAAAAGTTATTCAATAAAGAATCATTCAGAGGTAAGACTGGAATACACAATTCCAGTACAGTTCTAAGTTAAAGATAGCGACAAATATCAATTATCTTTACCGAGCTAAAGATAGAAAAGAAAATATGAACGAGTGAAAACTTTCTTCGCAAACGTTCTGCAAATCAGATGAACTTTGAATGATAGTTTGTGAAAATCTGAGGAATCGAAAACTAAACAAATCAAACCATATTGAAAATTTTTGAAGATTCTATACTGTTCCTCAGAAACCAGCACTCTCAAAGAAGGAAATCAAACACTTCCTGCAAAAGAAGCATCCAAATTATGCTTGTTTTTCAAGATGAACTTTCATTGTACTGTTAATGATAACAGCTGAGAAAGTTTTGATGCTTTATTACTGGACGAGACATGGGGTGTTGGCCCAATTTCCAATGAATTGTTCAACATAGAACCCGTATGGGACAACAAGTTGTTTCAACACTAAACTGAAGATTTCGCTCAAACGCCAAATTGGGTATTACTTCCTATGTTGCATATGTTGAATAAAATAAATCATGATGCTAACAATTGTTACTCATATTTGAGCTAGTAATATTTTTCCCGATTTTTCAATGAAATTCCCGGCTTTTACCTGATTTTTCCCGGTGAAACCGAATTTCCGACTTTTTCCCGGTTTTCTCGGTCACTTGCCACCTTGGTAACGGCTCAAAAAGTGTTATCCGGATCTCTGCTCCATGGGAATGAACCATTTGTTATTGGATTCAAATTTGGTCGTGCAGACACAGATGATTGTGAACGTCCAATTAAAGTGGTAACTCCAGCAAACATAAAAAAATTCACAAATTGGTTATAACTAATCGTAATTTGAAATTGCGTACGACAGCTGAGATCGTAAAGATATCAGAAGGCAGTGTGCTTACAACTATGCATGAACATTTGACCACGAGAAAGTGTTTTTCAAAGTGGGTGTCGTGTCAATCAAAAACAACAAATTTCTGAGCTGAGTTGAATAATTCCCACTCTTCTTGAATCTATGCAGTAGCTCCTGTGCACGGAAAAGATGCTAACACTGCGACAAGAGATACTTGAAATTTCAAATTGGATGTGTATGTGATGTGTAAATACACGCAATTTCGGTGCACAAGGCAAAGTGTTCGAGTCCAGAGCGCCACGTATTGGCAATGCGATATGAAAAGATCGTTTGGCTGTCATTGACCGGCAAGCGCAAGTAGCTTAGAGTTAATTTGTGCATATTGTGCTGTGGATAAAATCGCTAATTATTTTCTATCCGGTAAAATCCGACCTGATCATCGAATAAATAGAGAATCTAACAAATAATAGAATGCGGATGGTGACCACTGCAATGCACCGATTCTCAAGTTCTTTACGACGAAGGTTAAATTGAACGAATTATACTTCGAACTGCTCCCTCATCTCCCGTACAGTGCAGATTTTGCCCACATTGACTACTGGCTGTTCGCAGATTTCAAAATGCTCGCCAGTAAAAAAATCAACTCAAATGAACATTCAACTTAAAATAACAATTAGCAACTACTGCATGCGAAGCCTATTCTGAGACAAAAGACAAATCCTTCTACAAGCATGGCATCGAGAAGTTAGAGAAGCGTTGGATTGATTATATTGCTCTTGAAAATTACAGTGATGAATAAAATCGATTTTCGGTAAACAATAAGTGCTAACCCCGGAATGAAAAAAAAAAGAAATTTTGTGAACAAATTGAATTCTTTCAGAATTACTGTTCAATTATTTCGTATAGATTCAGAGCTGCTCGAAGTAAAAATAAACACAACTAATACAATGGTCTATACATTTATTTTGCGACAATAACAGAGTTGTTACGAAAAATTTCAAAATCAAAACGCGCGAAATCCGCGCGAAGTCGAAAACTAAAACGCGCGAAGTTGAAAACTAAAACGCGCGATATTCGAGTGAAGCGTTAGACAACTATTTTTATGCAGGTGATACTTTACGCAGTACTTGAAAATTCACTTAAATATAATTTAAAAATCTGCATAAGTTTTTCATAACAATAAATAAGTCCGCATACAGCACGTCACTTCTAAAAACCCCATGAAAACGATTTCATTTTTATTCTCCATTTTATCTCGATGCCCTTAGTTAAGGAGCAGGACTTTTGGCAAGCATATGAGTAATGTCAACAATGTGTGCGTAAAAACAAATTCCAGCGCTTCTTTTCCTGATTTTAATCAATAAATCTTCCATATGGTTGAAAAAATAAACCAATCAGTTCATTATGCTTAAAATTGCAATTCAAGAAAAGTGTCTTAGTCTAGAACTCTTCGGTTTTCCTTAAAACTGCTCGAGAAAAATTATCTCAGTTTCAGAAGTGAAACAGATTTCATCGAAGATATTTTTTTTTGCTCCGACATCTTTTTGCTCGGCAAACATTTCCTTTTTGGCAAGAAGAATTTTAAGGTAGACCACATCAGGATGATCTGATTCACTCTTTTCAATTTCAGTTTCAATTATAATAGCACCTTCTTCTGTTGTCAGATTTTACTCTGGATGTCTTTCTTTTTCTCCTCATCTTTTATTCTTTTATTTGGATCAGGGAAAAGCCCACTGGAATTAGTTTCTGTCAAACTTGTTCTCCAGCAGGCATAAACCTCCTCATCTTTTGAATCAATAGATCAAAATCATCCAAATGATACATTTCCTTAAATCTAGTGCTTCTATAGTAACTAAATCTAATGAGACAGCAACATTAGAAACGATTTCTTGATAACATTACGTGATAAATGAAAGTCGAAAGAATTGAAACATTTGTTAAATATGCGGCACATGCTAGCAACGAGCTCGTTATATGCATAATTAGTTAGATTCCGAAGAAAAAAATAGGAAAACTACGACGTCGAATGTCAAATTGTAACAATTGAAAGCTCTATGTGCTCTTTAAAATTTAACTTGGTTTCCAGAACACCCAGGTCCTTAACAGACGATGCGCGTTCGAGAACACTTTGTGACATATTATAGTCGAACTTGAATACAGACTTTTTCTACAAAAAGAGACGACGGAACATTTAGTGGCATTTAAACCATTTTGAAATATGAAATACGAAAGTCATCGGCGAACGATAGTTTCATACACTTGATCGAAAAATTTAGATCGTTGAAATACAATAAAATTATGAACTTCTTCGTTCCTTCTATTTTCAGACTTCCCTTCGTAAGCATGTCGTGTAAATTTTGCTTTAAGAATGCGATTTTTATCATACACAAAATTTGTTACCATATTATTGAAGAATCGCATTCCATTTATTACGTTCTTTGCATTATTGAATGCATTATCACTGAGACGATATCTTCCATCTGACATCAATATCCTTGAGTGCAAAATGTTGAAATAGCAACTTGTATCACTTGAGATCGAAAAGCATAAAATCGAAATTTTGTCCACTGAAGAAAACAACAGCCTTCTAGTAAATTTTAGTTTTATCAAGGTGAAAATTCGGCCATCTCGACCAATTGCTGAAACGTTCGCCCATCTTGAATTTTTTAAGTTTCATAAAACTCACAAGCTTCAAAAATTTGCAAAGAATTTTGTAGAATGATGTTTGTTGAAATTCGCGCGAAATCTGCGCCATAGCATTAAAATCTTAGCAGAAACCGCGCCAAATCCGCGAAAACCCCGAAATCCGCGCGACCGTAACAACCCTGCAATAATTAAAAAAAAAAACGAACAAGAAACTGTTAGGTTTTATTGCGTTCAAAACCCCGATTCTGTTGTGTAACTCCGCAAATCTTATTACACCAGAATCACCTCATAAAATTCTACGTGCAAAGAAAGTTCTCGGCTAACATCCTTTCAAAGAATTTTACATTTTTGCGATACCACTAACACCAAACCACCCGGCATAAAATGGAACCACTGCCGCCCACCAACCGGGCAAAGTTTAATCAAATTACTCCGACAGCCACACTCATTAGCACTAGATCCGCAGAGAGCAAACAAAAGAAACAACTCCAAAAATAAACCCGCCCGAAAGTAAACGCGACATTGAACGAATAACTTTGCGTCCTCGACAGGCTGCTAACCGAGCAGTTCCATGAATGAAAAATCAGCCAAAACAGATTGCAACTTGTTCGCTTGCTGAAGGAATACAATATCCAACAACATCACGAATCACGTTACAGAATGATGGTTTTCTCTTCTCGTCCTCTTTCTCGTTCTATTCGGCAGGTTGCCGGTTAACTGCTGTCTCAGTCAACTCAAAACGATTCTAAACACCTTCGCACATGCTGGGCTCAACCCATCTTCGCGGCTTCGACGGGCAAATTGGAGGTTAGTGGGCAACAGCAGCGTAGGATGGGTTCTAATAACACACAAACGGCAACAGGCCGGTCGATTGGCAGGCGGCGGGGAGCGCGAAACCTGCCAAACAAGTTTGTGTTTCTTTCCAGGTAAGCAAGCTACCCTACCCAAAAGCAAATTCCGACCGTTGGTCGCCTTGTCGGTTGCGATACGAGAAGCAATCGAATAATGGAAAAATAAAGTGCACACATCCGTACGAGGAACGAAGAGTAGAACTTACATTCACAGCTTGTGGGAATGACCTTGCAGTGGTCCGCTGCTGGCTGTGCTGTCGGATTGCACTCAGTCGAACGACGGCAGGCAGCAGGTTACATACAGACAGGTTTGCGATAGATTGATCCCGGTGGTCAATCGAACACGTCACTGCAACTATATAGGGCTTAATGCGAGCTGCAAAACGTCGAAGTGTACAACTAGCATTGCATATTCGTGTTATTGCTCAAGATGCTGTTTACGAATTAAGTAAGACGTCTCCTATCCCCGGCATGAGTTGTCTTCTGGCAGCGATGACTTGCCGTATGGTAATTTATCTGCCGTGCTTCACCGTAAAGAGTTATCCTGTGATTGACAAACGAAACGTGTAATTTTTTGCTATTATAGGTAGCCGCCGAACATATAATCAAGTGATTGAGCTAGTAAAGAATATACATCAAATGACGCAAGTGAATATTTCCAACGAAATCAAATCGTCGCATCACGAAGAGTTCCCCTAGCACAGACTTCAGTGTGTTTAAGCGGCGAAGAAACAAAAGTTTGTAAAATTCGATTGTGGAACCACTCATAATCACTTTGCTCTCAATACCCTAATTGAAACGGATTTGAAAGCACTGATAACCGATGTGATCGCATCGCTCGGCTTTTTTTCCGTATACAGCTCATTTTCAATTTTATCGAACTTTTCGCTAATTATCGAAAGCCTGGAATCACGCAACCAGATCAAAACACTCCAATTGCATCACAGCAGGCACCACACTTACCAGAGGGTATCACTTTGCACGTTAAATGCCGCGTACTCTCGCGGCACTTATTTTTATGATGGCAGAGTCTGTAGAGCCGCAGGTGCTCTCATTTTCTTGCTACCACCACCGGACCGAACCAAAAGAGCACGCAAGGAGTCGGGTCTATGTACAGCGCAAAAAGAAAACACGGTTAAGTAATAGTTATGATAAACAGAAACAGAAGGAAAATCAACGTAGCGCACACGATCGATGCAGTTGCACCTCGAAGCGAAGTAGCACCTTGAAGGTTATCCCCGTTTCAAATTGCACTCACTCCCACTGAAAGCCAACCTAAAAAAAAGCTTGACTCATAAAATAACGCGCAAAAGCCAGCTCAAAATTGAATATCAATAGGTCAGCAGAGCCGCGGCTGTAATGATCCTGGTAATGATGTCATTGCTTGTTAATATGGCATTTTTTTCAGTTGGTTGGTTACAAACTACGGTTTCCGTTCTTGCATTACCCAATTGAATGTATGTACTGTTTGAGCCACGCGAGCAAAAGAGACAGCTGGCTGGCTTTCGATCAGATAGCAGAGGCACCGAGGACCAACAGATTAACAGGATTCGTGCATGAATGCTTGCGTGTCTGCACGGAATATAAATTAATCCCCTTTTCCGTTACTCCGGGAGCAAGTGGATTATTTGCTAGCATTTAGTGAGGTTAGGAAAAATGCGATAATTTGTCCGGGATAATTGCTATTGCATTCGGAAAACTGCGCAGTGGGAATTATTTTGAATTGTTTTTCATATTACAGTTCGTACAAAAATTGATTTAATGATTTATTTCAGAATACGTTGATCTCTGAGCTGTGGAAGAGATTCGACTGTCTACGGGAAATTTTTTTAACGATTTTAAAAGCAAACCGTACACTACGGGTACGATGGTTCGCAGCCGATTCTTATATATACCGGACAATTGCATGGAATAGTGCTATGATTCCAGTGGCTCGATTGCCATAAGATATAAACTACGAGATCTACGTATCGCGTAAAAAAATCCCACGGGGTTACGTACCGTAAAAAAACTGCGCAAAGAACCACATAACTTTGGAAATCCGCGTATTTGCGGAAATTCGCGTAAAACAACCGTAAAACTAAAGAAATTTTGATTTTTATGCCAAATGTTTTAGAAATGCACGAAACGTACAGACCTCAAAACCTAAAAAAAAATTGTTCGAAAAACTGGGAATTTTGAGGTTTTCGAAATTTTTTGTTTGATGTCAAATATCTCAGAAATGTATGAAACGACGATCTTGTGCAATCTCAAAAAAAAAAACATTATTTTAAATAACGACTGGGATTTTGGGACCGTGTATCTTCGAAAATCCGCATAGAAAAAAAAACGCAAAACTAAAGAAATTGTTCTTATGCCAAATGCAGAAATGCATGCAACGTCAACGACGACTGGGAATTTTGAGATTTTCGAAATCGAATTTCTTTTTCTGATGCCAAATGTCTTAGAAATGCATGAAATGTCCAGATCTGGTGTAATCTAAAAAAAACATTTTTTTGGATAACGACTGGGACTTTGGGACCGTTTTTTTTTGATGCCAAATGAAACGTCCAGATCTGGTGTAATCTCCACAAATTTTTTTTTAGATAAAAAAAAAGATAAAAAGTCAGAAAGTTGACTTAAAAACAAAATAACATCAGATTTCGATGTTTCATGCATTTTAAGACAAAACAGAAAAAAAGAAAAACTTTGAAAATTCGCCTAAAAAAACCGCGTAACATCGGAAATCCACGTAAAAAAACACATAACTTCGGGAATCTGCGTGAAAAAAAACCACGTGAAAAAAAATTACGTAACTTCGGAAAACCGCGTGATAAAGCCACAAAAAAAGATCTCAATGTAATGAGTCGTTTAATAATAGCTTGAAATATTCCGCTGATATTTTGAGGTTGTTAAGCTAGAGTAAAAATATGGAAGGCTCGAAATAACTTCTCTGTTGTACTCTAGAACTAATAGTAGAAGGTGATGTTGCACAATGTCCTATTTCATCAGTGATCCCTCGATTAGATAGATAATTCTGAAAACCTCCTAATTGTTGGATCTGCAATGTTTTGACAACAGTTTGTTTTGAAAAGTTTCCCCTTTCAATGCTAAAAATTTCGGCATGATTCGTTTTGTTTCAAAGAAGTTATAGGGCCACGGTACCACCATTAGTTAGAGTGAGATCTGTTGTCTCTGTTCGATAAATTGACGTTAAGAGTAAGACGAAATTAGGAGTGTTCGCTTCGAGCTTTCGCGTCACCATAGCAGTAGTGTTGCACAATTTTCATTTGAAAAGTTAAGTCATGTCATGTCATTATGTCACCTGTAATATTCATATTTTTTCCTTGTTGTTTGAAAGTCGAGTAATCGGCAAAATAACATGACGACTGTACTAATGAGATGACTATTGGTACAATAGCCCTACTTGATGGAAGTCACGAATCGAAAATTAATTTTGGACACCCACTGCGAAAATCCGGTCAGGTTAAATAATCGCGTAATCGTTGAAAATATATAAGCGGCATACTATCCATCAGTGGGAGCACAGCAGGCGTCGTAGTGGAATTAAGAATAGGAAACTATATTTGAAGGTGTTGATAACGATTGCCAGCCAAAGCATTGCCAAAAAAATAGGTTTGCGAGAAAGTTTCCGATATTTTTGGGTCATTCGGCAACAAAAAAGGATACTGAAACGGAATCTAGTGACCAAAACCATGCACGAAAGGTATGCAGTAAGTAAGTTTCAAAATACGAAGAATGCGTTCTCATAGACGATGAAACGCATGTGATAATGGATTATCTCCAGCATGTTAAAATTCAGTTTAGCCAATAAATTAACAAAAAAGCCCATGATCTGGCAAGGCATTTGCATCTGCGGCAAAAGAACTGATAATCATGACAGACAAGAGAAATACTCATTGTAAGCTACACACAGAATAGATAATATTTCTATGATAAAAATTTCATAAAAATAGTTGTAATTGAATGGTTCAGGTTAATATCATTGAAAGGGGCACGGGTATAGTGTGATGGGTAAGTCGATGCCTTTCACGCAGCCCGCCTGGGTTCGATTCCCAACCCCGCACATAGGGTCAGAAAGTTTTTCTGGTCCGAAGAGGCGAATGACCTTAAGGTTAAAACCTCTATAATCGAAACAAAAAAAAAATATCATTGAAAGTAATAATACAATTCGGTGCAAAAATTGTGCAAATGTTTTATTCTTTAAATTATTTTACCATTGGTTCCCTGAACGAAAAATTATATTTGGGACAAACCACGCAATATTAGTTAATTTATTGTGCATTCTAGAACAATCGCAATATTTAGCTCAAAAATACTGATGATATGTGAATAAAGACTGTCCCAGAAAGTATGGACGCTACCAAAAACCGCTGCCATTTCGCAATGGTTCAGAATCTGTCAATTTTTATGGCTGCGTCCTGTTGTTTACACTATTCTCTAACTACTTGTGCAGTTGTTTATTCGTTTTCATTAGTTTGTTTCGAACCGCGTGGAGTTTCAGCAGAATAACGTCGGAAAATTGTGTACAAATGTTGCACAGAACGCGGACTGTCACTGAGAAAAATAGCAAAAATGGAAGGAGTAAGTGAAAAAGCCGTGCGAAATGCAATCAGAAAGTTCGGTGAGGATAACACCTTTGAGGATAAACGGAAAAAGGGGTCGAAAAAAAGGTCCTGCTAACCCTTAGTTGGATAAACGTATACTGAAGGCGTTCGAGCAAAAGAAGGAGGTTTCAGTTCGGGATGTGGCCAAAAAAGTGGGCACTTCGAAGTCAAATGTTCTTCGTGCTAAAGAATGTTTGAATCTTCGAACCTATAAGAAGCAGAAACAACCAAAACGTAGTCCGAAACAAGAAGCATCGATCAGGCCGAGGGTTCGAAAGCTGTACAGTACGATTCATGCTGGAAATTTGAACTGCATAATCATGGACGGCGAAACCTACGTGAAACTCGATTACAAATCCTTGCCGGGACCACAATATTATACGGTGCGAGAAGGGCAAGTGTTTAACTAGTCCGAGATATCGATTGAAGTCGAAAAATTTGGTAATAAAGCTATGGTCTGGCAAGCAATTTGTAGCTGCGGTATGATTTCGAAACCCTTCATCACCACTGCTTCAATTAACAGCGAAATATACATCAAAGAATGTTTACAAGAACGATTTCTACCCATGATTCGAAGCCACAAGGATCCTGTTGTCTTCTGGCCAGATCTTGCTTCTTGCCACTACTCGAAATCAACGGTAGAATGGTATACTACCAAAAATGTCACTTTCGTCCCAAAAGACATGAAGTTTGTACGGAATTTAATGAGGAACGTTCGCAAGAAGGTGCGCCAGCTAGTCTACAATGGCTAAGTAGCAAATGTTGAGAATCATATTCTGTTGTAGTCTAATATTATCAGTATATCGAATAAAATTTGAATATCTAACACTAGTGAATTATTTACAGCGAAATCAAAGTGCGTCCATACTTTCTGGGACAGTCTTCAATATGTACCTCAAAAACTGTTATAAACGACTGAACAAAATATTATATCAAACTCATCTTATTCGTGTACTCTAAATAATCTAAGAACAAACCCTGAATGAGGCAGAACAGAGGAGGGCATTAGGTTTACCAAACCAGATGTTTCGTGGTGATGTAGAATGCAATTAAAGTCTATTTTAATTGATATTTGCAACATATTTCAACAACATTTCAGCAGTGCATTTTCTCATGAAATCTTGTCCAATAACCAGATATCCAAAGCTATTATCAATGTTCCTCGTCGTTTTTCAATTGGCTCACACTTATTAATTAAAACCAACGAAACACGTGCATGATACTATGTACACGTCGGTTGAAATTCATATTGTATCACTACCTGACCTCACATCGCAAAATGTAGCTTTAACCAAGACAAGATAAAAATAAAAACAAAACTCAAACCAGCATCTCTACGGTAAGCAGAAGTTTGTAGGTTCGAGTGCTAATGGTGGTGTAGTGATTATTTCTCGAAAATTTTGTTGTTTCCGCGGTCTCACCAATCTATTCTGCCTCTCGATCCGTTTATCCGGTAGAAATATATAAATAAAAAAAAAAAGATTTCAACAATGCTTCGAATGCCTTAGAACAGAACTCAAATTTTATTGCGACTTTTGAACCGAGGTGCGAGGCTCGAGTGACGTAGCCTATTCGACTCAGTTCCTCCAGATCAACAAATGCCTGTGTGCGTAAGTGGTCAAAATTTGCACTCAATTTTCTCGGTGAATGTTTAGCTGATTTTCATTTACTTGCTCATTTTTTTTGTCATATCTTTGCTCATATCACCTTCTAACTCCGGAACCGGAAGTCGGAACCAAATAAAATTTAATAGCAGAGTATATGACCACAAAAGCTTTTACTTGAATCTAAACAAAAGGTTTTGTGGTCAAATACCCTGCTATTGAATTTTATTCGGATCTGACTTACGGTTCGGGAGTTATAAGACGATATGTGCAAAGATATATAAAAAAATGTGCATTCAGTTTTATTAGAAATTGTTAGACTGTTATTCATGAGAAATATTTAAACTGCTAAACTGCCTGGCCTGATATTGAATTCAATCAAAATTTCACTGAAGCTTCTAAAGTTACAAATGAAAATAGTGCTTCTTTAGTGACCTCTGTCGAGCTGCTGAGTGGTGTGGCATCGCAAAATGAACTGCTATGCACTGATGAATCGAAGACGAAACGAAAACAAACTAAAAAAACACACAAAAACCTTCAGTACTGAGTTTAATTCGAAGGGATTTTCAATTAATAGCCAAACAAGCCGTTTTTGGGATAGTATAGAAAAAATAGTGATAAAAAACCTTAAAATCGAGCTTGTGTCATGTTACTTCGATTCGTTATATAAACCGTTATGAGGAAGGCATCATTACACCACAAAAATGATTTGTTTTAATCTTTGAGACTTAAATTGGGGATTGTAGGCTATTATGAAGCTTTAACTCGTGAGAAAACTAGTGTGCGATTCAAGGTAATCGTCTAACAGAATTCGAAAATTTAGTTGACGTATGTCCACCGACTATCAAGAATAGTGACGATTACATGGCCTATTAAAATGATACTGGCGTGTTATTCTGTGAATCCTTTCAAGTAAAAATATAAAACAATAGCTCATCACTCAATAAATCGTGTGATTGACACACATATAGCGCTGTCATTGTCAAACCCATGTACCGTTTATTGAGTACCAACTTTCAAAAGACTATGTGTGAAATTTCATGACATTTTGATTAGCCAGGAAAAAGTGACTGCCGTTTGAGTGAAGTTATTTTGGTCATTTTCAAAACAATGGAGTCAAAACAATTTCGGTGATAATTTATCATTGCTTCTTGATGGAAAATAAATACTGCACAAGCTCAGCAATGACTTTAAAAGTGATATTTGGACTCTGCTCCATCGAAAAGAACCATTTGTTATTGGTTTGCTGAATTTAAACGTGATCGTGATCGTGAAGTGATTACTCCCAGTGCGCGAACGTGTTGATGATTAAGATCAGTGTTTGGTCATGTTTACAAATAATAAGTCAGATTTCTTGCGCCGATATGTGATAATGGATGAAACATGGATCCATCACTTCATCCCGGAATCAAAACGATCATCATCTGAGTGAACTGCACTACTATATTGCGTTGTTAGATCGTTCAAATATCAAGGAAAAACGATCTCTTAAGAAGAAAAAAGAACATTATCTACCGTATAGTCCAGATCTGACGCCAGTGATGGCTAGCTATACGCTGATCTAAATGTTCGCCGGTACAAAACACAACTCAAATGAGCAATGAAGCAATTGCTGAATGTGAAGCCTATTTTGAAGCAAAAGACAAATCTTTCTACAAACTGCATCGAGAAGTTAGAGAAGCGTTGGAATGGCTATATTGCTCTTGAAGATTACATTGATGAATAACATCTAGATTGAAGTTTATAAGATAAAAAAATCAGTCTAAATTCCATCTTTTGCTTCATGGTGCAGAATGTTTTTCTCTCAAAACATATATATCACAATATAGAGCAGAGCATTTTAGAACAAGCAAGCGAAAAATTCACTTAAATAATTAGATTTAAAAAAATCATATGATAATCTAAAGAGAACCAACTTTAAGTTCGACGAAAAAAGAGCAAAAACAAATTCGACTAACTCTGTGAGCCATCTCACCCGAAAGGTTGATGGTCATAGATCGGTGCCAAAGTGGGTGGATACATATGTTAAATATCCAATAGAAAGGTCTATGCAGACGGTTCTGTCTCGAAACTTGCTCTTTGGAAAGTTTCGCATACTGCCCCGCACAGTCGTTGATCGCAAAGCACGGTTCGTGACAAGAGTTTTAATGTATGCATGACACGCACCACATGGAACAAACAGGGAGGAAAAAATAAGAGTTACACATACACACGCTTAATCACACGCGCTTATTCACAGTCGACACGGTGTAATTGGATAGCGATTCCAATGTGGTGAGTATGGAGGTTCCTCCAGCCCGGTTATCCACCTTTCGAAAGTTGATATGAACGGATTTCAACTCACACGTTGGTGCTGGTAGTTGTGTTTTGGTCGGTGGGCTTTCGGAGTTCTTGGAAATAGGTTATTTGACCAGTGATTTTGGTGTGACCCCTTTCTAGTGTAGAGCCACATTACCGGGAAATGTCGCCTATCAATAAACAAAGTCGCTACGCGTGTTGCGATTGGAGCCTTGTTTATGCTTCATTATACCAAAAAGCAGAAACGGTTTGCAGGGAACCCGAGACACCAGTGACAGGAAGACAACACATTAAAATGTCATTGTGTCTATATACCACTGGCCACTAGTGTCGATGATCCGAGCGAAAATGTGTATTCATGAGTTTTAATTTATATTCTGCTTACGAAGGTAGAACAATATGTTTCATATCGGAACTGAAGATCTGGCGCTGACTAGCTAGATTCATTTGGTGACACGATTGCGAACGATCGAAAGGAGAACTTGTTTGGGTTCCATATGTCGTGTTTTTTTTTCTTTATCCACGATAGCGCCTGAAGCTGACATCATCTGCAGTGTTGAGTGTTGTTCGATTTCAAGTTAAAATTGATAATCATTTCAGC
Organism: Malaya genurostris; assembly: GCF_030247185.1. Lineage (NCBI taxonomy): Eukaryota > Metazoa > Arthropoda > Insecta > Diptera > Culicidae > Malaya > Malaya genurostris. The sequence continues at coordinate 107,478,316 of NC_080572.1, forward strand.
ACGCAGTTGAAAATCCGGTTTCCGTTTCGATTTGGTTGCCAATAAAACTGGTAAACAAAGAGCTTTCCAAAAATAAGCCTTAAACGAGTCGCATTGGATCAGAGACCAGAAGCTCGATATGGTGTATAACCACAAAATCCTCAACTATTCGAGCACGTAGTTTGTACTTACAAGGCAAAATGACGTGACTGTCAACCATCAGCTCAAATCCATATGTGAAGTACTTAAAAAGCCATTCTTGAATTTTGAATCGTTATCGATTTCCTTCGTTGCAGTGGAGGAACAGATGCATTGAAAAACAAAAGCTGCTGATTCACGGGTGATACCCCAACAGTCTATGGACTTGTGGCGGCTCGCGTTAGTCGGCTAACGGCTTTTACACGATAGAGTGGAAAACTCTGGATTTTTAGAAGTGGTAGGTTGTAAATTTACTCAACTTTACATAATGACTATTAATGGTTTTTCATTCGCTTTGATCTTTCTTATTCTAGCAGCTCTTCGTTATGCAGAATATTCAAGTACCGAGTGCAACCAACCAGCCGAGTGTTGTCGACTCTGCATTTTAACAATAGTTGCTGTTTCCGGTTTGAAAACCTACGCCGCGACCGACTGGCTAGGATGTATGACGCATTACACTCGTAGATAGTCAGTTCAATACAACCGCTGCCGAACAAAGCTCCATCGGATAGTTACTTTACATGGTTCGATCATAGGAAGTGAATATGGAAATTTAAATAAAGTATTTCAACTATTCCACGTAATTAACAATTGATCATGCAACTCGCAACGCCAAGAACGACACGAGGTGCGTCAAAGTGCAGCTGCACATGCGACAGAACCGACTTAATCATACACAGTGACCTTCGTTTGATGTGAGCAATTATTTCCCGAGAAAAGATACAACACAGTCGCGATCTATCTCCGCTTCGCTCGAGTAGCTTGTGTGTTGTCAACGCGGAAAAGGTCCATGGAAGTCGTTTCAGATATGTGACATTTTTACGTAACTCTAGACATCAGCACCGTTATCACGTTCGATGTCTTTAATGATCTTCCAAGTGCGCAGTAGTCACGGCACAGTGCGACTTTCGAATATGCAGAAGAATTACTGTATTCACTTGTCGCCAGCAGATAGTGCTAAGTGTGCAATGGGGCTGGCCTTGCACGCGATCACTTTGAAGAAGTACGGATCGATACGATGATTGTTGGTATTTCTGTTAAACTGTCGGGTGATAAGTTGACAGGACAATTGTACCAATAGACTGCTCATTAGTTGAAACACAATATTATTTTACCGATTACTCGGCTTACATAGTACTTGGATTACGATCTAATCGGACTAACAAAGCACCACCATAGAAAAATTTGTATAAAACTTGACAAACCTTATTGCAGAAGAGCGAAGATTCGAAGTAAATTCTCCCATTTTCATCTTATCATTTGAGCCAATGCATTAAAGATAGATAGAAGACATAAATCTAACTCACGAAGGAACTGAGATGATTAAGGACTCATCGATCCTGTTTCTTTTGAAAAAGAACCGACATATTGTTCCATTCAGTTACTAAGAAACCTGCTGAATTACGGAAATTCTGACGAAACTTAAGCCGATATATGAAGCGTATTCAACATGTAAACGCTGTTCGCTTGTATTTCTGAAAAAGATCTGCTCGAGTAGCAATTTCAAAGGTTGTTTTGATTCGGCAACCATTTGCCTATTTGTGCGTACAGTAAACAATTTCCGCAATTATCGCTGTATGTTTACGGTATGCACAGGTAGGCAAATGATTGCTTTCGCCGGCTGTGTGGTTCGCGCTGTATAAAAAACTACAAGGATCAGCCCCATGTGGTTGCTCGAGCCATTGATGTGGAACAAGGTAACCAAGGTAACGCTATTGCACGAGAATCTGTCTAGATTTATCTTGATTAGGAACCGACACCGAACATTGTTTGTTTTATAGTCGACGAAATTACACCAATATCCCACCAATATGTATGCAATTATATCTTTGTACATACTTGCGATACGGATTTGGATATTAAAGCTTCTCTTTGTCAAGCTTGTGTTCAAGTTTTGTATGCAAGCAGAGATTTTTATAGTGTTAAATTTCTCTACCATTCTGCGATTTCGGTTGAAGCGATAAACTAATTCTTATTATCAATCGAGTTCATCTTATATAAATTAGAAATTAATCTTACTTACGCACTCAACATTTCCCCTGGGGTAGTTGTCAATGACACAAAATCAGAGCATACCAATTAAAGCTTCAAATCGTTTTATGGCACTTTTTGTCTTGCTGTCTAGCAACAACCTACCTCTAGCATGCTACGCGTAGGACTGAAACGTTAGCTATAATTTTGCTTCTATTTATAGATTCGCGTGCTTCCAACAGCTTCGCGTTTGCATCGATTGACCAATCAGAGCGATGCTTTCCCTTTGATACATCGCTTACTCCTACAAAACCGTCGTCTATGGCAGGGAAATCCGATATGCCGGAGATTTTTAGCTGACAAAATAGGACACTGCTCGCTACTAATCAAAATTTCAATAATTTATAATTGAAAATACTTGGCTTGATACATTCAAATCGAAATCTTAGAAATATTTCCAATCAAATAATGAAATAATATTAATAATTGATACAAAATATACTGAGCTGTAAGTGCTTAAAACCTGACCACATTTCTAAGTGTATTTTTCCTTGAGTTTCTAATTTGCAACCCTATATAGCAAAAAAAGATGTGTTCCACATCAAAAGAATCGTCAACTACTGAAATTAATCGAGAATCTGTTGCCTGTTTTATGAAACAAAACTCACTGAAAAGGCGGGTGGTAATGTGAGAGACATTAGTGTGGGACGTGAATACGAATAAAACAATAAAAATAGAACACACAATGACGCAATTGTTTTTTTTTTGCATAATGACAATCTCAGCGGAGGAAACTTTCGAATAGTTCTTTGGAAATTACTTAGGGGTTTGGTATCGCATGGGAATATTTGAGTTCTTTTTGCAGCCATTAATTTATCTACATCACATCCTGTATTCTGGACATTCAGGAACTGAAACAGAGATTCAGAACTAAATTCGGAACCGAATTCAGTTGCAAAATACAGGTCTGAAATCCAGACAAAGAATTCATTTCATGAATTGAGTTGCATAATTTCTTGAACTGAGCGTATTTTCAGAATACAGATTCCAAATTTAATTCTAGAACTGAATTCTAAGCTTGAATTTCGAACCTAAATGAAGAATTCAGGAAGTAAATTGTGTAAGTAAATTCAAAAAATAAATCAGAAGTCAGTTCCAAAACACTGGTTCGGAGTTCAGATCTAAAATTTTGTTCCAGAATCCAGATGTAGAATTCATATCGTCAGTATTGTTACAGAATTACTGAATCAGAATTTTGGATACGAATACCGAACTTTAAATAAAGCTCTAAATTCGGTTCCAAAATTTAGCTAAACAAGTTCTAAAAGACTAGTTTCAGAATCGATTCAATCATTTCCTGAGTCTTAGTTTCAACTTTTGAAGCTGCACTCTTAAACTAAAATATGAAGCGTAAAATCAGTAGCGTCTCGTCCTCATGTGCACCTCGTGTACTGCACAACCGGTCAAATTGAATGAATTAACGGCATTCTCCTTCACATTCAATTATATTAATTCCTATTTTTTTCGGTTTTTTAACGATATCAAACTAACTAGAGATTATAAGAGGAGAAAGAATATGAAATCATAGAGCCATAGTACTCAAGGAAGAGCAAGGATGTGAAGAATAAAGTGCGGAAAAGTGAGACGTGACAAGGGTCATTTAAGTAAGCAGAAGGCTTCTCGTATCTAAACTTTTACCTTTTACCAGAGAAGTCGAACTTAGGCATCTTAGCGATACGTTCGAGTTCGACTTCTCTGGTAGAAGGTAAAAGTTTAGATACGAGAAGCCTTCTGCTTACTTAAATGACCCTTGTCACGTCTCACTTTTCCGCACTTTATTCTTCACATCCTTGCTCTTCCTTGAGTACTATGGCTCTATAATTTCATATTCTTTCTCCTCTTATAATCTCTAGTTAGTTTGATATCGTTAAAAAACCGAAAAAAGTAAAAATTACTGACTGACCAGAAGTCATAAATAAAAAAGTAAAAATTAATTCTATTTGACGAAAACAAATCGGATGATACCGAATATAAAATAATGAGCAGAATATGCACAAATCCACCCTAAGCTTTTTATGCTTGCTTATCAATAACAGTCAAACGATCTTTTCATATCGCAATACGTGGCGCTCTGAACTCGAGCACTTTGCCTTGTGCACCAAAATTGCGTGTACACACATCTTAACAACCAACATAATATTTCAAGTATCATTTGTCGTTGTGTTAGTGTCTTTTAGGTCCGCATATTCAAGAAGAGAAAGAATTACTCAGCTCAGCTCTGAGAGTTGTTATTCTCTTAGTCTCGTTTGGTTTTGGGAGAACTTGTTTGCACATCTTCAGGAGAGGCTTCAGTCGAATATGCTTATGGCAGTTGAAAACAAATTGCTGTCTTAGTTACCACGTCGCAGCGGTTTTATTGAGGTTTGCTCAACGTGCAGAGCGCCGAATCGTTCGGTTGTAGTGAAAATACGAAATAAGTTTCATAAATAGTTCCAATCCACATTTGATATCATACTGCCATCATAGATGCCACTGCGTATAAAAACTGTAGTTCAGAATTCAGGTTCTGATTTTAGTCCCTAAATCCAGTTTTAGAACTTAATTTAAGAATCCATTCCAAATGCTGCTTTACACCACAGAAGGTCTGTTTTTGCTGCTGCTGGTTGAAGGCGATTGAACCGTCAAAACCGTCCTTCGTGTGCGAAAAAGGCAAGCAATAGCATTGAGATTCTATTAATCTCATTGCGCTTGTTAGCAAATAACTAAATTTTTAAGGTATTCCCTGTTATCTCACACTGTTGAAAATTTAATCATAAATTGTGTTTGCAAATCTTTTGACCATCAAACCGGAATATTGGAAGTGAAATAAATTGAAAAGTATGCTTCCGACAAATGAACAAAAAGGTGATAGTCATTTGTGAGAAAATCTGACTTGCAAAGTTGGAAAGTCAATATCATACGTACAAAAAGTGATGCAAAGGCAAGGACTAAAGACGTACCGAGGGAAAAAGGTGCTCAACCACGCTGATAAGCAAAATTTTGCAGCAAAAAACCTATTTTGTAAAAAAAAGTCTTGTACCATAATGGACGACGAATTATAAGTACTCGAAGTCTTTTAACAGCTTCCGGGTTATACCGCAATGCGAACAAAAGCCATTTGCGAGCATTCCCGGACAAAAAAAAGTCCAAATTAACGAAGAACTATTTGATTTGGCAGGCCATGTGTTGTTGTGATCGAAAACCTAAAAATTTCGTATCGGCTAGCTCTATCAATAAGGATGTGCACGGGAAAAATGTGTGCGAAAACGGTTACTATTTTTTCCCAGAAGCCACGAGACTCTCCTTAACTTCGCCCAATAGAGAAGTATTGGGCGCTAAGCGGAAACTATTCGAAATTGATAAGAAAGCCGATGGTACCGATGATTTCAAGAGAAGATGTTTAATCGTCACCGCGGGCGTATCTGATAATATCGTACGGAACCTAATGGTAGGTATATTATAGAAGGAATTTTACAGAAGCAAAAGTATCTCAAATAAACTGTTTCTAATGTACATATAACTCTATAATTCTGAAATAAACTACCGGTTTTATTAAATTAAGGAGTGTATCGATAAGTAGTTAGCAACATTCAAACAGTTATTACTCTGAAATGGCTTAACTTTTTGCAGCGTGTTTTGCGGTGACATGTTTGTTTGCATGTCAATAACAGCTGCGCAATCGATTGGTTTCGGTACGGTTTATCTTTTCAATGATGAGTCGAATTTATCCGGAAACGCGAAAGAAAGTTTTGCACAATTGGTGCTCAGAAAGTGGTGTCACGTACAACGAAATTGCAAAACTGGTGAAAGTGCACCACGCTAGTGTCAAAAATATTATCGAGAAGTTCGGTAAGACCCTTTCCATGAAGGATTGTCCCCGATCCGGTAGGAAAACGGGTCCCAGCCAGCCCGGCCGGGACTTAAAAGTGTTTGAGTACATCAGGAAAAACCCATCGGCGTCGACGCGGGATTTGGCCAAGCAATTCAACACCAGCATCGGGATGATTCAACGGATCAAAGTTCGGAACTCCCTGAAAACGTACAAGAAACAGAAGGGGCCAAAAAGTCCCTGGTACAGCAAGTTCAGGCCAAAACAAGAGCGCGAAAACTGTATTACCGGATTCTACAGAATAAAGACGGATGCATCCTGATCGACGACGAAACCTACGCCAAGGAAGACTCTCGAGCGCTGCCCGGACCGCAATATTATACGAAATCGGTGTACCAGGACCACGATGGAAAAGTTTGGGCAGAAGGTGTTGGCCTGGCAAGCAATTTGTACCTGTGGTTTGCGGTCGTCGATTTTCTTCACGAAGGGCACAATTAACGCCAAGGTGTACGAGGAAAAATGTTTGAAGAGAATGCTGCCACTGTACTGTACTGTAGAAGGCATAAGGCTCCTCCTCGTTTCTGGCTGGATTTGGCTTCAGCCCACTACGCCAACTCCGTTCTACAGTGGTTGTCGAAAAATAATGTACAATTCGTGGAAAAGGACATCAACCCACCGAACTGCCCGGATCTTCGGCCAATTGAAAGGTATTGGGCAATTGTCAAGCAGCACTTTCGGAAGGAAGGTACAGTGTCCCAAAACATGCAGGAGTTAAAAAAACTGGACAGCTGCCATCAAGAAAGTCACAAAAGTAACTGTGCAGAATTTAATGAAGAATGTCAAGTCCAAAGTACGAGCGTTTCACAGAAACTAGGATTTTCTTCAATATAATCAGTGAAATGAATAAAAATGTAATTTTTCTACAATATATCGAAAACTGATGTCAAAATAAGTTTTTTTCGCTTTTTTATTCAAAAATCAATGTTGGTAACTACTTTTCGATACACTCCTTATGTGTAATTTACTTTTGATTCTTTTTATTTTGGTGTGCGAAATTTAACATTTGTGACAACAACATGTATGTTTCGAGCCCCGACCTGGAAGGATTCTTAGTGTCAGTAGGATCCATAGTATTAGCCATGCAATGATTCTGTACACTAAGAATCGGCTGCGAAGTCTGTTGAAACAGAAAGGCCAAATTCCACAAAAGGAGAATGTAATGCCAAGACTTTGCTTTGACAACAACAGTTATTAAGTAATCATGATCACACACATCCACTGGGTTCCTATTTGTTTTCAAGCCCTTTTAGAAGGGGTGCTTCATAACCATGCGAAGTACTCAAAAAAGTAAAAAATAGAAACAAATTCAAAATTATCGTAACTAATTATCAACTAATTAGCAACAAGCTATCCACTGGGTTTCGATTTGCTTTCAAGCTAATTTGGGAGGGGTGATTCGTTAACTTCGTATGAATTTAGCGAAGTACTCAAAAAAGTAAAAAAAATTAGCAACAGTTTCAAAATTTACTAATTAGCAACTAATTGACAATATGCTATCGACTTACGTTCAAGGAAGGGTGTTTCGTTAACTTCATATGAACTTTGCGATGTACTTAAAAATCGAAAAAATAAGCAACAAATTCAAAATTACCGCAACTACAAACTTCCAACTGGGTTTCGATTTGCTTTCAAGTTTATTTAGGAGGGATGCTTCGTTAACTTCGTATGAACTTAGCGAAGTACTCAAAACAAAATTGTTTGAGAGGGGTGCTTCGTTAACTTCATCTGAATTAAACAAGGTACTCAGAAAAAATGAGCAACAAATTGTTCACCTATTTGCGTTATCATTGTCGAGAGTTGCCTTGATAAGTTCATTTTCAAACTTTTGGTCACCATGCGTTTTTGACGATTGAAAGGATAATGAGAAGGTGTTCGGAATCGATAAAGTCCTTCAAATAAAAAAGGTATGGGTTTCCATAACATTACTAAGCTGAACTGATAAACTATACTATAGTTTAGGCTTGTAATCCATTGCTAAACGACTTCGAAACAAAAAATATTCAAAATCATTGTTTAATTGAATGTCATTTAAAATAACAGTCAAGCGATTGATCAAACTTGTGTTGACTTCACAAAGAGAAATTCTCACCTGAACTCCGTTGAACTAGAGAAGTTCCTTCAACTTTACCAAAAAAGGAACCGCAGTTATTCAACACGATGCACTGGCCAAATCGACTTCCAACCTACCTACCGCAGTGTATGGACTTGTTTCTGCCATATTACAAACAATCGAATTTGATGCCAGTTTTACCCGGAGACCCCTTGTAAGGAAAGCTACGGCGGTCCAAACTCGTCACGTGTTCAATGCAACGCACGCCCGCTCGTACCGTTCCAGGTCAAACCTCCACCGCCTAGGCATGTCGTCATCTTTCACTTAATGACGGCGTACTGCGAATAATTTAGCGGTTACCGGCAATAGTAATTAACCTATATCTTGTAAGCGAGAAAATCATACATTTAATTTTTCGCTATCGCACTCGGAAAATCTCGAGAGCAGCGGCGTGGAAACCTCAATCTTCTTACTTAAACTTCTCATACGCGTCGATTGCCCTTTTTTCACCGACCATTACAACAATGGCAGCAGTAGCTAGGGTAGCTGTGCGCATATTTACTTCATTTGTAATTTGTTTTAATTATTGAAATAGTTTGAATCAATTTGTTAGAACGAAATCGGATTGCTCTGTTCTCCTTTTCCAATTACTAGCAGTGTTTAATTTTTTTAGCTTAGTAGCAAAATGAATTATGTCATTTGCGTGGAAGAGTTTCCGATTAAAAAGACTTCGAAAATTATGCGGCATTGACAAAAATCGTGTTAACCAAAATAAGTAATCGAGTAATCGAGACGAGTAAATATATTTCGATCAATCGCGTCAGTTGACAATCTGAGTTAAAAAACCTTTGTGTACATTGCCATGACTAACCATGACTGTCTATAACATTGAAATTGGCTGTCCGATGGAAATAGTGGAGTGGTTTTTCCAACGGTTTCGTCGGGCCGAACTAACCGAGGCTAATTAATTCCACTACATTTTCCGAACAATTTATCTAATGAAAAATGCATTAAATGCAATAACACTGAACTGAGGGCCCGGGAGGCCGGCTCTGTTTAGCAATATGAGCACAAAAATGAACTGACTGATCGATTGAATCAATGCTGAGTTACAGCAACTGCCCAGCAGCAGTAGTCCAACGGACGCCCGGTGAATTTGGGGAGGTTTCCCCGCAAACACTATCATTAGCACCGCACCGCGCCAGCCGTTATTACCGTTGGACATATCTCGCGTTAGGGTCTCCAATCGATAGGGGTACAACTGTGACGACGATCGTTTCAGCGAAATCACGATTCAATCATGACGAAAAGGAAAAAAACCTGTTGGGTGATTATAATGGCGTGCAACACCGTTTTCAGCTAAATCAGCCGAGTGAGAAACAAACGTCAAACGACCAATGAAAAAAAAAGGAAGGGATTCCAACGGCGACCTGACTTCACGATCAGTACACGACAAAGTAAACAACAAAGGAGCTCTGCATGGGACAACCATAGGAAAGCGAACAGCAGCAGTTCAAATTTTCCAGATCTTTTGTCTACACTGAATGATAGCATTTCCGCAACGGAAACTTTGCTATGCAACATCATTTCATCAGCCAAAATAGTTGCTAGTGATAACAAAAAAAAAAACTCCATATCGCAACACAATCTACTCGAGCGCAAATCTGTCTGGTCAATTCGGAGCAATTCGGTCCCCGATTTATAATTTATGCAATTCGCACTTGTTGACGACAACGATCGTACGATTTGGTTGAAGTTCGGCCGTTCGTCAAACGACGTATGACGTATGATTCTTTCGGTTTTCAACGATCATCCAGCGATCATCTGCTTCACCCGGAGATATCGAATTGTAAATAATTAGAACAAATAAAGTGCACTGGTGTACGTGATAATGCGAATCTGACTGTTCACTCTTGTTGGGAATGAAGAAAAAAATCTCACACAAATGCCCCCGCATGTGATCGTCGTGTTGTGTGTGTGTGTTCTCTGCCGAGCGGAGCTATTTATGGGATCCGAAGATAACACGGTAACTTCGAGAATCAGTGCTGTAAGATTTCTAATGAGTAAATAGTTACCATACATGTTTGCGCAATTTACTGCTGCACTGACTGAGGTTGTGCTAGTGCTGATGATCTCCGGATTCGAAAGATAGCAGCAGAATATCATTCGTGTAACAAAGCAACGGACCCAGGGTTTGTTGATTTACCTTCCATTTTTCGGAGGAGGGTTGCGCCAGAAGTTCAACAACCATCTCGCGGCTTTGTTTGGTTCTGTTTCTTGCTAGATGCACGGTAAAGAATCAACAACCGGTGCAAAATAACAAGCCATTACCGTTCCGTGTTATTTCCACTGTCAACCATTGTGCAAGCACGAAGCGATATTCACGTGTTTCGTGTCAGTTGCAGTGTTGCGTGTTCGCAGAAATAGGGTCAGATGAATCGCTTGGATTTGCGAGAAAATGTTTCCGCAATCCTGTAACCGAAGTGCATATTTATCTAACAACAATGATATTTGCACTTATTGCTTCTGATTAGAGTAGCAGTCTAATTAATACCTATCTACACTAATAACACTACACAACACTAATCTACTACATAACTTGAATATATGTATGTTTGCTCAATGTAAAATCCAACATATGATACTACAGCTACTAGATTATTCTGTCTGTACTTTGTCCGATGAGCTAAAGTGCGTTCTTCACAAGGATCTGCACTCGTTCGATCTGATCGATGTGAATTCTGCGTACTAGAGCCATGAGACAATAAACGTCGTCGAAATCATAAATGTTGCGTTTTTATGAGTCCCAGGACGAAACCCAACGAAAACGGCTTGACGAAGCGTAACTTCCGGCCCCAAATCTTTTACAGAAGAAACTCGTTTGACTGGATTCGCCACCATCGAGTATTTGAATAAAGTGGGATAACAAACTCGTGCAAATGTTACGGTTTTACATTGATTAACATTCGCATGCATGTCGTTTCTGTCACACCAACCTGTGACTCGTTCAGTGACCTTTAGTAGCGCACAACAATCTACAAGGATTGTGCTAGGCAGTGGTAAATTTTGCGATCTTTGGCAAACATTGCTTTAAACGATGACAATTCACTGCAAAGATGATTAACGAACAACACAAACAAAAGTGGTCCGAGGTGACAGCCTTGAGAAACATCTGATGTTATTTGGAAATTATCAGAATTTACAGAGGCACTACGTGATCCGTCAACAGTTAGTATTGGGGGTATAAATAAGTTCGCACCGTTTTTGTTCTCGAAATTCGAAACATTATGACAAAAAACAATTACAAATTCTATATTTTAAGAATTGTCCATCACTAGTCACTAAATTTTCCCATTTTCCTGGAAATGAAATTCATCATAATTGAAGAAGTGCTGATCAATCAGATCTAGCTGCATCAATCGGGACAAATAGTAATTGGAAAGAGCAATGTCTGGGCTATACGGTGGGTGGGGTAGGAATTCTAGTTTGAACGTTTCTAAGTATATTTTTACCGATAGTGCAATTCGTGGGTGAGCTCGGTTCCAACGCATAAATTCCCCGTGATTCTTTCACTCGTTATAACTATTTTTCATCCACTGCTTTACAGTATAACGCGAAGACACCGACTTTAATTTAAAATGTTTTCCTAACCCACAAATGGTTTTAACCTATGACTGATTCTTCAAGAACGAGTTATAAAGAAAAACGCGGTAAGCGACACTCCTGCTCAAATTTTGCAGACGTATATTTCATGACCAAAGAGGACAATTTGCATTATTAGTTTATAAGTTCGAATCTAGCCTCGTTTTTGAGAAGGGCTATATACATTTCAAAAAACGGTAATTTTTATCGATTTGGTGTTTTCGGTAATGTTTCTGATAACTAACATATTAGGGCTTTATGTAGAACGCACACACGAAACAAAAAATTGTAGTTTTTTTATTTCAAAAAATCAATCTTACAAATTCGTTATCTAAAAAAATTGTTTATTTTTGTGCTCAATGTTGAAGCTGACAATAGTTAAATAGTAGAATTGCTAACAATAGCATAATAATTGAGAGAAAGTAAACAACAACAAAGTAAACAAATGTATCATTTGCACTTAGATCGTAATTAAAACTTCATACAGAGTTAGTCTCTTGAAAATAAACAAATGTTTGAAAATTGATGAAGGAATTTTCTACAAGTTCAGACAGATTTTTGGATAGTACGCAAAACTTCAAATAAAATAGGTGGTAATCGAAGTTTTGCTAATTGCTACCGTTCTCGGGATACAGTTTTAAAACCTCGTCGACCTTCAAAATCAAATAGAATTGCAAATCTAGTGGTGCGATGATGCCTTCTGATATCACTTATATTTTCATAAATATTATATTATGAGATGGTTGTAAGGACTGGAAGACGACTAGACTAAATTTTCCTTGAAATTGGCTGATTGGTGACTAAGAAAGTCGTAGACATCAAATAAATAAATTAGAAACTATTTATTGAATAGAAACAAGAAAAAATTTTCGTGTGTAAACAAGTATAGCCTAAAACTCGTTTTGAGCCAAGCGGTTTTACACTTCAATGTTTTTCATTTCTTTGAATCATCGCTTTAAATCATCGAATACTGTTGTGTAAATTATCGCGACTTGGTTTATCATCGCAACTCGTGTCTTGGCTAAACTCATATCTTTCCGATAGACCACTGCGTGTAAAAATCAATAACGTTGCGTCGTCCGAATTCTCGAATAAATCAGGTGTTCCGCAAGGTAGTAATTTGGGACCCTTGCTATTTGTAGTATTTTTAACGATGTTGCATTACTCTTGGGATCTGGTTGTAAATTAACCTACGCAGATGATTTGAAACTGTATCTCGCCGTTCGTAGTGTTGAGGATTGCCAACGACTGCAAGATTTGCTTACAAGGTTCGCAAATTGGTGCAGGGAAAATAAACTCATTATCAATGTAACCAAATGCCAAGTTATCACATTTCATCGGATTCTACGTCCCAATATATTCGATTAAACATTGATGGAACAATTTTATCTAGAGTGTCTCAGGTGTGTGATCTTGGTGTACAACTGGATACCAAATTAACGTTCGATGTCCAACGGTCGCTAGTTATTTCGAAAGCTTCCCGTCAGCTGGGTTTCATCTCTAAAATTGCCAAAGACTTCAAAGATCCGCTTTGCTTGAAGGCTTTATATTGCTCACTCGTCCGCCCGATTCTGGTAAGTGCTTCAGTAATCTGGTGTCCGTATCAAATATCGTGGAGCCTTAGACTTGAACGTGTTCAGAAACGCTTTGTTCGCATGGCATTACGACATTTGCCTTGGAGAGATCATGTAAACTTGCCACCATACCCGGACAGATGCCAATTTTTGGGAATCGATACTTTACAGCGCCGAAGAAAAATTCAACAAGCATTGATCATTGCGAAATTAATAAACGGGGAGATCGATGCTCCAGAATTGCGTAGCAAAATTAGTTTTCGACTACCAAGCTGATCATTGCGATATACGACTCTACTTCAAAATGGATTCCATTTTGATTAGTTTAGGATTAGTTTTGAGATGGAAGAATTTCTCTATCCGTGAAAAAAAAATAGTTTGTCATAATGAAAACGTGTACAAAGCTTTATTCAAGTCGGAGCAAGTTGATCCTGCTTTTGCCACATTTTCTATTAATAATTTCTAAAATCGTTCATCATAAGGTTTGATAAAATGTATTGTATTTCATTGTATTACATGATTGTATTGATCAATTATAACATTAGACAACATTACAATTGACAGTAAGTTTTCCGATATTATATAAGATCCACTTAAATACCGTTGAACCTATTATGGTAGCATACTTCGGCGTTCAAAACTTAAATTTGCGTTTCTTCATTCTACTTTCACCAGATGATTGACGGAAACAACTTTTTTTCCTAGGGTTATTTTTAAATTACCCCGTGCGATCTGATATTAAAATCTACATATCGCGCCAATTTAGACCAATAAAACACACCGCCGCACAATTTGCCCCATAGAGTCACGGTTCGCGGAAAAGCAAAACCTTCGCATGACTGCAATCGACGGCAATGAACCGTTTGCGCCTTATTGGTTGGTATGAGGCCCATGTGCCGTGGCGGCGGCACCGGCGGGCTCTCTAATTGCTCCCGCTGTAAGGCCAAAGTTTAGTCTCGGTTGTCCTTGTGTCGACGTGTATAACATCTTGGCAGTTGGGAGTTGGTGGCGTGTTTATTGCTCTTGATAGGAAAAAGTTCTCCGGGTGACCTCTCTCTCTCTCTTCCGGCAAGTGGTTTTAATACAGGAAGGCATCGAATTCTTACCGATTCTCCAGCAGTGGAACCATCCCCCCCGCCAAGGAAGAAAAACCCTTGCCAGTTGAAGGCTGCAATCGTTCGAAAATGATTGCAGGAAAAATAACATGTAAAGAAAAATATGTTTCCGTGAGCGATTTTATCGTGAGCTACAATCGGACCATTGAATATGAACATTTCTGTTTGCGTTGTCGGTGAAATTCCGTGGCATATTTCCGAATAAGCAACCAGAATCGCTATTGGGGACATCAGATTGTAATAAACGGTACAGGTTAGTAATTGGTCGTAATAAAGATTTTACGATAATTTTATTCCTATAATATAGTTGCGACAGTCGGCTTTCTGGTAGGAATGAAGCAGTAGATTTATAGTGAGTAGATTTAAGCGTGATTTTTTTCTCGATCATTGGATTCTCGAGAAGCGCCATGTTGTTATTAGATTGAAAACTGATGGTTATATTTTTTGCTCGATAATATAGGACCCTTCACAGTTCAATGAACCAGTTTAAGAATCTTGGACTTACTTAACGCAAGGCCAATCACCAAAACGAAAATTGTTTTAGTCGATCGATAGGCCACACAATCAGAGTTTGTAGTTGTTTAAACGGATAGAACTCCTGTTGTTATTGTTTGACGACTTCTCACAGCGAAAATCTCACAGCGCATTTGCGTACATTAAATTCGAAATGACAGCGATCTTTTGTTTTTCTGATTATACCGATTACCCCACGCAATAAACAAACATTCCCAGTGAAGTGTGAAGTGTGTAAACTGTCATAAACTAATTATGCGCCTTTGCGATGCAACGAGACACAGCGAACTGATGCAGGCAGGCAGGTAGGTTAAACTAATTATGCTCCATCCGTCGGCCGCCTCTGAAACAGTGAAAAGTTAGTCTTTTCCTAGAGAAACCGTCGTGAATTCACACTCAAGCATTGAACAATTCCGCTTACGATTCAACGGGGCAACGTGCATTTGCTGATTCATGCCACTCAGTACCGTAGGGTTCCGTTGATTAAAAGACTAGCGGGCCGAGCAGTGATATTAGTCATAACAATAAAAATAGTCATCGTCATTAAAGAGTAGATTTTTTTTTCGTTCATAGGAACCTAACCGTTGTAGATTTGTGTCACTAGTAACAAAAGCTAGACGGAACGACTGAAAAATGCCCGTTTGGCCGTCGGGGTGCAGTGGGCCTCTTTGCATTCGCAAGAAATCGGTTGGAGAAAATCGTGACAACCAGTGGCACCAACCAACAGTGACATACATATTCTGACGATCTGCGACGAGGCTGCGATGCATCGTGCTTTGCGCTACAGTTCCACTCGAGAGAATACACTGGAGAACCTGCAAACGATTATGAAAAGAGCGGCACAAGAGGGAACCATAAGCTGTACCATTCTCGCTCGCAGTGTATCACTTTGTAAAACGACATACCCATGCATGTGTACGCGAGATCAATGCAGTCAGACTGCAGTGGGTCGAAATGTTATGTAAACACAGCTGCACCAGTAGGTACATCTACTTTGTCAGAAACGACAACGAGTGCACGGATAAACATGCCTGGCCAACTTGCATGGAGTCACGGGTAGCAGTGCTTTGACACCGTTGCGTATGTGGGAAAAGTATGCACCATGGAATGTTCGCATCTATTGGGCAATCTCAGCTGGTTGACTACGCAACGACCGGCACCCAGAGTTGTTTCAAAATGTGGGATGCAAGAGAATACTTCCACTGGAAAGCGAATCGATAGATCAATACGGAGTTTATCGAAAATCAAATATGATTGAACTTTTTTTAGTGTGTAACATATATTGGAATATGTATTATTACCAGTCAAAAGTGACAATGCTTTCGGATTGTTTCATTTTAGTTGTATGTTAATAAAATGGTAAAAATTCAACTTGAAACTTGAAAGAAAAATCCAAATGCCAAAGTAGTTAGCAACATTGATTTTCGAATAAAAGTATGAAAAAAAAACAAAAGTGTACTTCAGCTTAACCTTTGGTCTATTCTATTGTATATCGACAGATCGATGTCGTTTCCATGAATTGTACATTATTGCTTGTCAACCACTGTTGAACTGACTTGGCGTAGACATTGACATACATTGGTTACATTTTCTTGTATCCTTCGCGAAAAAGCGAAAATCGCAAACCGTAGGTACAAATCGCTTGCCAGACCAACACATTCTGCCTAAACTTTTCCATCACAATCGCGGTGTCAGTACATTGGTTACATTTTCTTGTTTCCTTCGCGAAAAAGCGAAAATCGCAAACCGTAGGTACAAATCGCTTGCCAGACCAACACATTCTGCCCAAACTTTTCCATCACAACCGCGGTGTCAACGTCGTCCTGGTTCTGTTCCTTCAATTTCGTAGAATACTACGCTCCAGCTTCTATTTTTTATTCGTTTTATAAGGAGTTCCGAACTTTGATCCACTGAATAGTCCCGATGCTGGTATTAAATTGCTTGAACAAATCCCGCGTCAACGCCGATGGGCGCTTCCTTATGTGTTCAACCACTTTCAAATCCCGGTCGGGTTGGCTGGGACTCGATTACATGTCGGATCGGGACAAATCTTTCTCGGAAAGGATCACATCGAGCATTTCGATAACATTTTAGACACTGCTATGGTTTGCAAATTGGTGGTACGTTTTCCGAACACTAGACGTTAAGACGTTTTGCCTTTCTCTATAGAAAGGTATTAGTATTGCTGGAAAAACCGACTTTCGAACGGAGCCTCAGGACCCATAGTGTTATATACCATTCGCCTCAGTTCGACGAGCTCGGAAAATGTCTGTGTGTGCACTTTTCGAAGATATTTTTACCGCTCAATTTTCTCAGAGACGGCTGAACCGATTTTAACAAACTTAGGCTCGTTTGAAAGCTACTGTCGGGCCATTGATCAAGTTCGAAGATCAAATGGCTGGGACTTATGGGTCCGGAGATATGATGGAATAAATGACGTAACCGACAAAACGTGTTGTTTTTTTACCGCGCAAGTTTCTCAGAGATGGCTGAACCGATTTTAACAAACTTAGGCTTGTTTGAAAGCTACTGTCGGGCTATTTATCAAGTTCGAAGATCAAATGGCTGTGACTTTTGGTTCCGGAGATATGATGGTACAAGTGACGTAACCGACAAAACGCGTTGATTTTTTACCGCGCAAATTTCTCGGAGACGGCTTAACCGATTTTAACACGCTTAGACTCGTTTGAAGGCTACTATTGGGCCATTGATCAAGTTCGAATATCAAATGGCTGTGACTTTTGGCTCCGGAGATATAATGGTATAAGTTACGTAACCGACAAAACACGTTGTTTTTTATCGCTCTAATGTATATAAGGGTGCCAATATTTTGGGATCACCCATTAATTTAGTTAAGTGCTATTGTTCCAAAGTTTAAGTACCTCGAAAAAAATCCCCATGCAAAATTTGAGCTAAATCGGACATAGGAAAGGGGTGCTACTCAGCGGTTAAGGTTGGAAAATTTTCGATCTTGAAAAATTACCATAGGGGGGAGGGAGTCCATGAGATTTCCAAAATTAAAAAAAAAAATTATTTGATGTCAAACGTCTTGAAATTGCATGAAACGTCGAGACACTATCTCAAAAATTTTTTTTTTGAAGAAATCGACTTTCTGGGACACTAAATCTCGACGTTTCATGCAATTCTAAGACTGTTGGCATCAACCATTTTTTTCGGTTTCTGAAATTTCATGGATTGGGGAGGTTTTTTTTCATGTATCCAGATCAATTCTACTTATCCTTGAGACGATTCATCGTACCGAAACCAATCCATTGTACAGCTGTTAGTTAGTGCAAAATACACTAAAGAAGATTAAGCCATTTTAAAATACGAGGTCTGTTCAAAAAGTTCCAAAGTGATGAAACATGGGTGTACGGTTATGATGTCGAAACAAACGCACAATCGTCCACGTGGAAGCACCCAACGTCACCAAGACAAAAATCGCCGAGCTCAAAAAACACGTCTACACCAGCCGCTACAAGACAGAATGTAAACAATGAATACAGCTGAAAATTTCACCATACATTAGGGACATATGTACCAACACAATAAAAAAAAATTTTGACCGCTGGACTCTCCAGACGCGCGCAATTAAAAAATTCCGGGAACTTTTTGAACAGACCTCGTAATTTACTTTTCGAAACATCCTACATGTTATAACCAAATAGCAAAATGAGGTAGAGTAAGCGTGAAAAATATCATCAATAAGTTTGGCAAGGATTTTTTCGGATTTGCCAATATCTGAAAGAAACTCTGGCCCCAGCCAATCAAATTTAGATGAGTAGTGGCGTACTTCAAGTGAAACCGGTCGATATCACCGCGGAATCTGGCAAAAAAGTTGATCAATCCGAAATCTAGCGAATCGATGCTAGAAACTCTCTGGAAACATACAAACTTTCATACAAAAAGATTAGTTTATATTTTCAACACTATAGGAAATCGATGAACGAGGATCTAGACAGCATGGAGTGTTCGGTAACGTTGGAAAAATTTGTATAGAAAGCATTGGTATGGTAAGCTATTTGTACCTGTGGATTACGGTCGTCTATTTTCTTTTCGAAACATACAATAAACGCTCAAATTTACCAAGACGAACGCTAGGAGAAAATAATGCTTCCACAGTACAAACAGCATGACATTTGATTTCGATATTCGGTGGTTTTTAATGAAAAAAAAACCGAATTTCTACAACATAAATTCAAATTAACTAACATTACGGAAAACTGTTAGCGGACTATCAGTTATGTCAAAAAAAATGGATGCGGTAAATCAAAGTGGTCCCCGTGTACGATAAAAATATACAAACTCAGAAAAGTCGTGTAAATTAACGTTTTTATAGATGCACATAAAATGAGCGTCGTAATTTATTTAAATTTACAATTTAAAGCATGCCAAGATAGGTCATATCTTAAACTGCACAGTTAATTTAGCTAAAGTTTAAATCGATACAAAAACAAACATTGTTTCTTTACCGAAGAAATTACGGCATGTTCGAATTAACGTCAACCGTAAATTTCATTTTTCTAAGAGTGTATCATTCGTACGGTAAAATTAACTTTCAATAAGTAAACTTCGGTAAATACGACAATCAATGAAAATTAAATTGTAATAAAATTTAATCGCGAATAATTTATGGTTTGAGTGTTGATTAACGTGCACCGGTAATCAATCGTTTGATATATAGTTAACACTATTTGCGAAACACTTTTTACATTGCCCAGCAGAGCTTAAAATTGTCACGCATTCTCAATGAAAGAAACCATTCCAGCAGTCTCATTTTCAATGTTTTACTGTCTCATTCGTAAATGACCGACACCAGAACAAATGAAGAGAGACGAAGCATTTTAGTTTCTCATCGAAAAAATGAGAGAGCATGATTGCCAACGTCACTCTTTCCTCTGTGACAAGACGAAACCAAACTAACATCTTCAGGTAGCAACAGCAGAATTTGAATTCTCATTCTTTCATCGATGTATTGAAAATATGTGACGCTTGGCTTTAAAAAGCGACTGAAATATGGCAAATCGAAGTAATTACATCTCAGAACTTCTTTGGAAACCAAAACTACTACAAATTCTAGCACCAACATTTAAAACTTATTGTGAAACCTTTTTCTGTCGTTTTCAATTCTCACAGCTTTGGTTGAATATCGACACTGCATACTATGGGATTTTCACTGAAAACTGCAAATGACTGAAAGGGCAAATGAAAGAAAAAACACAATTTTGAAACTACTGTCCCGCTTCTGTCATTGACTGGACATGGATTTCGTTCTCAGCGTTTGCAAGCGAAACTGAGAGTGACAGTAATTTCTTGTCATTTTCGTCTATTTTTCAGTCAATGAAAATGACTTTTTTAGCTCTGTTGCCCAGTTGATCAGCCTATTCGTTTCTTTCGGGACGTCAGGAAAGAAACTGTGCTTCGGAGAAATATAAAAAATGTTCCGCAAATAGTGTTAACGTCTGCCTAGCGGTTCAAATTGAACTGTTTTAGTTTGCACTAAGCAGTTTAATTTGAACTGCTCTGCACCGACGAGTCGAAGACGAAACGCGCAGAGTAGCGATTTTAATATTTTTTTGCCTTTCCCATATAGAAAGGTTATGCAATCACTGTTAAAACCGACTTTCGAACCGAAGCCCGGACTTAGTTCGTTGAGTACGCAAAATGTCAGTGTGTGTTTAAGTGTTTGCACTAACTTGTCTCAGAGATGGTTGAATCGATTTTCTCAAACTTAGATTCAAATTAAAATTCATGTAGTTTCACACAAAATTTCTGAATATTGTTTGCATCCGTTCTCCGGTCTCGGAATTATGGGGTAAAATGTGCAAAAAATATTAAAATAAGTGCACCTACTTTTCTCGGAGAATTTTTGTGTTGTTTCTACACCGAAGCCGAAGCACGACTACAGTTAAATTTCTTCACTCGTTACTGTGAAAATGAAAGAATAAACATATCCAAATCGAAAAACAAAATCATAAAAAGAAAAGTTTTATTATTTTATAAAAATCGAACAGCCTTTTAAATAGACCATCCTTATCAAATCGAATAATTATGGAACCATTAGTTAAATGATATAATTGAATTTACAGAATTGGTCGGTAACTGTTTGTCAGTTCAGAGGTATCTATATTATCGAGTGCTCAGAAATCAATTCAATTACCGAACGGTCAACTATTGAAAATTCGGTAAGAATTACCGAATTCTGGAAAATTTCTTCAGCGTGTACGCACTGAAGAGTCGGAGTTAAATCGTAAAAACGAACATCTTGACCTTACTATGTCTAAAAATCAAATCAAATCTCAGCTTTGTCGTAGAAATAATGCGTAGTATGTAAGTGAACATTGTAAACAATTTATATGTAGTCTACATTTGCTTGACGAAATAAATAAATAAATAAATATATACATTCAAAACAAAACGGTTGGTTATTACTACGAGCCTTTAGCTTATCACAAACTGCAGCAAATTGTCACACTGCTTCGTGAGTGACATAACAATAGTCATTGCGCTTTGAAATAATTGTTGAAATTTTGGTAAATGTAATAAAGTGAACTTCTGCATTTCTGTTTGGCGACTCAAATACCTTTATAGATATAATGTTAAATAAAAAAAAACTCTAAATGCCCTAAAAAAAGACTGAGTAAGTTTTTCGTCACTTTTGTATATTTTGAGTCTATGACAATGACTTTTATTAGCTCTAGTTGTAACAGCTAGCTAAAAACAGACGAGTGTAGCTACGGTTACCTTACATGAAATGAAAAACGGATCAAGTCTGCTGCGTTCCACTCTGGGAAGCACGCTCTCCTTGACATCTGACAGCTGTACTCATATCCTCAATCGCCGGCGTGTGCAAAAAGGCGCCCGAAGGTCAAACGCGCATTTCGGATACTTATTGCCCAATAGAATATAGCAACAAAAAATAACATGCCGATCAGTTTCAACTTCGAACCGTATCAAATTGACAGCACGACCCGACGAAGACCGGTCGAATTCGTTCGGTTGGCAGGCCGCAGCTGGAAACACAACAACAGACTAATAAATTGCAATTCAAAACTACCCCCACATGAATGCAACCAAGAGGGAAACGCGATTGTTCAAATGGAGCTCAGGCGCACCAAAGGAAGATGGGTTGGTCGGTTTTTGCATATGCACCTATCGATCAACCCTAGAATGAGAGAAAAAAAAGAAAACAATTGAATGTTACAGAGAATATGACATTTGAAAAATGTAGTTCCCACCAATACGGTCAAGTGATTTTTGTGGAGCCTGGTCGTCGCCAGCGGCCGTGGAAGTGTCAAGTGAGCAAATGGCAAAATTGACCGGGTTCGTTCGTTCGAAGTGCAGCAATTCAACCGACCAACACCGGGGACTCGGGGCGCATTCGTTAGTCGACGGCCTTATGCCAAGGTAATTTACTTTGAGACGGCCCAAAACAAAAATGGTCGGGCGGACCCAGTATCATAAAGCAACACCGGATGGGTTAATCAAAGTTTCATGGCTCGGCAGCCGTTGTGCTACTCGAACTCGAAGCTTCGTTCTCGTTGCTATGGAAATGGGATGAGTTGGGGTAGCGGGTCTTAGAGCCAATTTGGAAGCGCTGATGATGAGAGCGTTGCAGCTACCGTCCATTCATGAGTTATTCGATAGAATGGATACAAATTGGAAGAAAAAGACTAGAAAATGTGTTGATAGTTAGTGAAGGAAGTTTCAACAAATTTTTTATTCTTTTAAATTACTTTACGTTCGGGGATTATGCTTTGTGTAGGCTGCTATCAAAATCATTTGCACTCTGGTAGGTTTTCAATTTCCGAGATTGTTGCGAGCGGTATTTCATATTGAATAATGGAATCACCATAATTAAAGGCTTATATGCTGCCTCTGGTTGCACCCACAACAATATTTCCCATATTGTTTTCATTGTTTCAACGTACAACGAAACCATCTAAGCATGTTACTCATTCGCTTCGTCTACTAGTTGGCAGGTGGTACGAGCATCATCCATATTAATCCGACTTACACAACTCACAACCCCGCCGAGTTCAGCTATGTCGATTGAGCATAAATCACAATTTAACAACAACAATATTCGAACGCTGATATATAAATTGGATTCACATGGCCGAAGACGGCGTAGTCCTTCGTAGTTTTTGTTAACCCTTATGCACTCGAATGGGTACCCGGGTACCTTTTCGAATTTCAAAATAAGAAATTTCTGAGTTAGGTTTAAACTAAGATTCTGCAATTCGGTCAATTCCAAGAACTAGTTGGACCATAACTTCTCATGCTTTGACTTTTCATTTTACAGTAAGGGGGGTCGAATGGGGGGGCTCAAATTTTTTTTATTACGTAAACACCCGAATGGGTACCCGGGTACCCACAAATAAAAATGCTTGTAACTAAGGCAAATTCCATCCGATTTGAATTTTTTCAGTACGGGTAAATTCAGAAATTTATCCACTTTTCGATGGCCGTGTATATTGCTGTAGTAGGTTCTTCTGGTTCCCGTTAATCCGGATTTCCGTAGAATGTTCCGACACTTGTGTTTTCCACCATAAATGTCATTTACTAATTTGAAACTTTTCCAAACCAGCTATTTGAGAAAGGCCGTACCAAAATGAACCTTTTGTAGAAAAATGACGTCATCTAAAGGGTAGTTGGCCTATTCTGGACTTACTCTCATAGAACGAAAAAAAGGAAATATAAATGAGAACGAAACTGTTTGGGAAGTAACTTCGTGATGTTTCGAAATGTTTGTTGCCAGAATTAAAAATTGTATTGCGTGCTCCTCGCAATAGGCCTGAAGTACATAATAATTTTCAAACTGAAGATAAGAAAGTGAAGTATATAAGGGAACATACATAAAGTACGTCACGCGTTTAGGGGGGAGAGGTTTCAAAAATACGTGACAATACATGGTGAAAAGATTGAGAAATGCTCGACAAAGGGGGAAAGGAGTGGTAGAAAAATTCAAAATTTTATGTTACGTACATAACGGATGCCCCCTGAAATATATAAACATAACAACTCAGCATAGCACTTGATTTCATATAGCAATTCTTAGATAAGATTACAAAAATACGTGAAATCCGTGTATAAATGCCTCGATGTCGGAACTCATTTAGGATATCCGGGTTCCTGGGAACCAGGAGCACCATGTCCATCTTTATGGGTACCAATCCCAAAGAGCTTAAGTTCCTGAATCCAACAGTGCTAAAATTACTTCAATCGGTTGAAAAATGCTCAACTTACAGCGATTTAAAAAAATGGGTACCCGGGTACCCATTCGGGTGGTTAAAGGTGTTTTTTTTTTCGAGTGCACAACGGTTAAAGAGGGTATTGCAGAGAAATCAACCAGGATATGAGACCAGACATAATTCCGTAATTTTCCATCACGACAACGCTCGGTCACATGTTGCAACTGTTTTTTACCTTTTTTTATAAATATAAAAAATAGGTATAGAATTCGCTCAAACTTTAGAAAAATTTTCCGAGGCCCGGAGGGCCGAATGTCATATACCAATCGATTCAGCTCGACGAACTGAGCAAATGTCCGTGTGTGTGTATGTGTGTTGTCAACTAAGAGGTCGAGATCTCAGAGATGGCTGGGCCGATTTTGATCAAACTAGTCGCAAATGAAAGGTTTCCCCGTCACCCAGAACGCTATTGAATGGTTTTGAGATCGGATGTTTACTTTTTGAGTTATACGAAGTTTTATGTCAAAATTTTCAGTTTTTTGACAGTATCTGTCACATTTGACCTTGAAAACAGAATATGTTTCCAAACTTAGATTTCGCACGGTGATAGCTATCCAACAAGCCATAGATTGGTAAAACCCGTCCATTTTGAACAGAGATATCGAAATTTTTGTGAAGGCGACTTTTTCCCCTATTCCAGCAGTAGAAGTTTTGAGCGCTGTATGAAAAAGCAATGCTTGGGAGCAACGTGAAACACGATTTTTTATACTGTGACATACAATTGTTTCAAAGTACCAAAAAGACTGTGTGCAGCATCTTTTTTCATGACTTTTTGCCTCGGACCGATTTTGACACGGTTCGTTTTTGGCAACATATTCGTTCGAATATGACATATGTAAACCAGATGATGGCAGAATTTTCGAGTTGAAAGCAATTCCATAATTATATTGATTTAAACTACTTACAGCTAAATGCTGGAAGAACATAACAGCCATATACCATTCGAATCAGCTCGTCGAGATCAGCAAATGCGTGTGTGACAAATAATTTCACTCAATTTTTCTCGGAGATGACTCAACCGTTTTCTACAAACTCGGATTCATATGAGAAGTGGTATACTCCCAAACAAGGTTCCTGAATTATGTGTTTGGTTCCGACCCCTACAACTACAGGATGACATGTGAAACGAAATTTAAACTTAAACTCATTTTTCTCGTAGATGGCTGAACCGATCTAAGATTCAAATGAAATCTAAGAATACCAGCTCTGGAAGTTCCTTAAATTACCCTAAACTCTAAAGTGGAAATTACTTCGACATATCATGGAATGTTTAATCGATTTTTACACTTTTGGATTCAAATTCGATCCGATTTGCAGTTTCGACATAACAGAGTAATGAGTGATTAAAATCTCAAATTGCCACTTAGAACGACGGACATTAGAATAATGTCATGAAAACTGAAACACCGAAGAATATTCGTGCAAAAAACACATGAGGATTGATAAAAAAAGGTATCATCTCACTGCTAGGTGGATTAAGCACGTTTTTTTTTAAACCATTTGAATAAAAGTGATTTAGCAGTTCAAAGCATAGCACTGCCATGAAATTATTGTGTACAGTATGAATCGACTGCGAATTCTGTTGAGACAGAATGGTCAAATTCCACAGAAAGAATATTATAGCAAGGCTTTGCTTTTTGGATTGGATATTTTGCTTTACCATTTTGCCTGTCTACCCTTCTAACTTAAATTTGACACAAAAAATTTTGTTCAAATTTAGTCTTCTCTTCATTAGTGCAGTAGCAGTTCTAATTGAACAGCCAATGCTATTTAGGGATCAGGGTCAATTCACCGAAAACCGTTTCGCCGAATGACATTCCGCTGAATGACATTTCGCCGAAAGAGTCATTTCGTTCGGTGAATTCTTCAATTGTTTTAGTATCATAATTGGAATTCACGTCCGTTTGTTGACATACAATCAACCCATTCGGTGAAACGATTTTTAGCGAAATGGCATTCGGCGAAACGATCGACATCGTAAAATCATTTCATCAAGACAACGCACCATGTCACAAGTCAATCGAAACAATGGCAAAACTACATGAATTGAACTTCGAAATGGTCCCACATCTAACGTATTCGCCAGATTTGGTTCCCAGCGACTACTGGCTATTTCGCACGAATGAAGAGGTTATCGCTGAAACTGAGGCCTATTTTGGGATAAAAGATAAATCGTTCTACAAAAGTGGAATTGAAATGTTAGAGCAGCACTAGAATGATTCCGTTGCTGTCGATGGGGATTACGTTGATGAATAAAATTAATTTTGTTCTCTTTGTTAGGCCCGCGACTTTTCAGCCCATATGTTTACTATTATTGCTCTGCCTCACTTCGGAATAAATCATTCAGCAATAAAACGACGGCCAGCCTATCGCGCCTGTCAACTCGCAGTACTAATCAAATTCCAAGCTTGTCTGCATTAAAACGTATACCAGCGACCTAGATTGAAGTTTCGACCAGTCGCATTGCGTACCATCATTACGAGCATCGAAAATGAGCAGCCAAATCCCTGGTGTATGGCTCTGGAGAGCATGCGACTCTAGGACGATTCGTTCAATCAAAAAATTGCACCATGAATAATTCAACGGCCTAGTTTTGACCCAAAAACACAAATTTGTCCCCTCGGTGGCTTATCGGTGCATTTCATCGGCAGCCGCTGCCACCCGCCGCATCTACATTCTAAGAAAATCAATCATACCTGCACTCAGCGTCGTTGCTTGAAATAAGCAGAGCAGCAGAGTGCTTAAGAACCGGTTCCAGTTGGAACTGAGCTCCAAATTTGTAATTCTAATCTAACCGAACTTAGCATAAATGTCGTCCGCCTTTCGGTCGACCTTCACAGTCCGGACGAACGAGGACTACAACAAAAGCGAGTCAAAGTCTTGATTCGCAATTGCGCGAGCCCGTTCGTCTTCACTCGTCCACGAAGCGAGCCGTCCCGGGTTCCGTAAGGAGTGAAGAATTGACCGTAATCAATATAAACAAGCACTAATTGAATAATGGAAAACAGGGACGAATGTATGGCTTTTAAATTGGCAGAATTTGCCCTATTGCGGTTGCCGTGTGCAACAACGCAGCACTGTTGTTCCGGTTCGGTCCATTCGGTAAGTCCGGCAGCGCGCGAACGATGACCGAAGTCTGTGTGTTGCTATCAGCTGTCGGAGTTGGGTATCTACTTTGAGGCACGCACCGCCACAACGTGCCTTGATCACTTCGTTACAGTTGAAGTTACACACAGTGACGATTCAATTAGTATCGTATTCTCAAACTCTGGACCAGCCAGGCGATATGTTTGGTTTGTTTGTTCCCGACGATGGCAAGAAGAGCAAAATATGAACAGTCATGTCACATCCGCATGCTTTCGGTCTAGCGGCATCAGATGCGGAACCGCTTGAACTGCGGAGCTTCAGTATAGCACCTTTAATTGGATTATGTCTCAACTAGAGTTGCAGGGAAGGTGCACTTTGTTACACGCGTGTGGCTTCAACCATGCAACCATTAGTTGCCTTGTCGGAGTAGTATAGAAATGAGATATGAAGCTTCAATCAGTTCCGAAACGATCATCAGTGACTAATTGATTTAGGATTTCGTGCTCGAACAGGTTGGCTTGAGTTTGTTTTATTTATGACTAACGATGCCACGTCTGACGTGAATCATTTCCCATATTTGATTTGAGAAGCGATTTAAAAAAAAACATTCAATCGAGTAGCGAATTGGAACTGCTCGAAAATCAACTTTGTTCGTGTTGAAACGCTGTGAATAAGCGGTTACTAGAAACGAAACTTCACAGCGACCGTGATTACACCGCACACACACACAAGCGCAACCGTGTTAACTGCCAATTATTCGCCAGACAGAACCAGTCCTCATTGCGGAACTCAATTTCCACTCGATCCGTTTGTTATTTGATTGCTGATTGCCTTCAGCAGCAGGTAATTTCTTTCTTCCCGCTGCAAAGTAGAACAAACCGCAGGCATTAAAGCTAGCACCCGGAAATGACCCAGAGGGAGAAAGAGAACAACTTTTACAACCACGCGGGCTCATTCGACGAGCAAGTCGGATTCGAACGCGCCCGCGCCCGGTAGCGGCCATCGTGGCCGAACATTCCGCACTCTGGCATCTAGCAGCGAGTGCGGTTTTCACATGCAACACAAAACCGAGCAGTAATAATAGAATCGTATTGGCCAGCTTTTTTTTAATTTCCCCTTAAGCCTCCCGCGCCACCACTTGGCTCGTTCGTTTTGGTGAGCTAAGCTAGCTCGGAGATTGGTGTGTTCTATGTTCGTACAACTCGTAGCCGGACTCAACCTGCTGTCGACAGCCAGAATGTCGATAAGTCAAAAACTGGTTGCGCACACCGGTCAGCTAGACCACGCGGAGAATTCGAAAAACGTACCTACAACTTGCATCAGCAGATTCAGGTGTGGGGGGGGGGGGGGGGGGAAAACGCACGTAACCGAACCTTTTGCCCAATCGGGCGGGTGAGTCAGGCGAGGTCCGATTTAATTCACTTTCTATTCTTGTGCAGTCAGATCGAACGAAAGTGCCAGATAAATTGTGCGGTTTGTTTTTTCCCAGCGACGGTGAATGGTGACACCCCCGGTATATCTCCCTTGGAAGCAGTGCTCTGTGGGTGAACTGCGCAGAATTGATGTGTGCATGTACGTACGAGTAATGAGGCATTTGCATCTCTGTAGCGCGTAACACAAACGTCGAATGAATGCGGTAATTATTTTGTCATTACTAGCAAACACTGACTGACTGACTGACTGTTCGCTGTATGCATCCGCAGTCGTGAACTGATTATACGTAAATTCATTCTTTGTTCAGTTAACGGAGGTTCCTAAATACATGAAGGGAATCGGCGCTCGGTGCACGCATCAAACAAACACAAACACGGTTTGGTGAATAATAATTATGTTTTCGTTCAGCATTATTTACTGAAACACTTTATCAAGCATCGATGAAACCAACAGTTCTTTGATATTTTGCTAAGGTAAATTGTTTCTACGCTCGAAGCTGTTGAACAGAATTCTAAAAGGGATGTGATGACACCATGACATTTCAGATGGCCTAGAAGAACTCACTTGGTTTTAGAGTTGTCACAATGGATGCATCAATCTGTCAGTAATTATTCGAAAAAAAAAACGATTCTCAAAAAGGACGAAGATTCTTCCGACTTTCGGTTTATCACTTCATGAAATAGACTGGTGAAACCTGGAGCTAAATGCTGGCTTAAAGTAAGTTCTGTATACATAAAAAGATCGATAATTCGCGATTCCATAAGTTTGAAAAGTCAATTAATTATTGCATCACAGTAAAGCAAAGCCGTGGTATTACATTCCTTTTGTGAGGTTTGACCTTATGTTTCAAAACGACTTCACAGCCGATTGATAGCGTACAAAACGAACGCTACGAGCCAACTGTCGCTAACAATCTTCCAGGTCAGAGTTCGAACATACGACAACTGGGTTGTAAGACCAGTGCCCTATGCATGCAGTTCGAACGAAATCTCGAATGTTCCTCTCGACAGAGCCCATTAGCAACCGTACAGTGAAAACGAACACGCAATCAGCGCATTTCTTCATTTGCTGGATGTCCCTGACTGTCCCGCCGCATCGTCGAGGTCGTTGATATCAATCATTTTGCTCATGAAATCCTGGATAATAAGGCATGAATTCATGATTTTGAATGATGGCACCGGCAATAAAGACTGTCCCAGAAAGTATGGACGCAGCCAAAAACCGCTGCCATTTCGCAATCGTTCAGAATCTGTCAATTTTTATGGCTGCGTCCTGTTGTTTACACTCTTCTCTAACCACTTGTGCAGCTGTTTATTCGTTTTCATAAGTTTGTTTCGAAATGCGTGGACTTTCAGCAGAACAACGTCGAAAAATTTTGTACAAATGGTGCACAAAACGCAGACTGTCACTGAGAAAGATAGCAAAAATGGAAGGATTAAGTGAAAAAGCCGTGCGAAATGCAATCAGGAAGTTCGGTGAAGATTGACCTACTGAGGATAAACCGAAAACGGGTCGAAAAAAAGGTCCTGCTAACCCTCAGTTGGATAAACGTGTACTGAAGGCGTTCGAGCGAAAGAAGGAGGTTTCAGTTCGAGATGTGGCCAAAAAAGTGGTCACTCCGAAGTCAAATGTTCTTCGTGCTAAAGAACGTTTGAATCTTCGAACCTATAAGAAGCAGAAACAACCAAAACTTAGTCCGAAACAAGAAGCATCGATCAGGCCGTGGATTCGATCATGGACGACGAAACCTACGTGAAACTCGATTACATATCCTTGCCGGGACCACAATATTAAACGGTGCGAGAAGGGCAAGTGTTAAACCAGTCCGAGACATCGATTGAAGTCGAAAAATTTGGTAAGAAAGCTATGATCTGGCAAGCAATTTGTAGCTGCGATAAGATTTCGAAATCCTTCATCACCACTGCTTCAATGAACAGCAAAATATACATCAAAGAATGTTTAAAAAAAAACAACTTCTACCCATGATTTGAAACCACAAGGACCCTGTTGTCTTCTGACCAGATCTTGCTTCTTGCCACTACTCAAAATCAACGGTAGAATGGTATACTACCAAAAATGTCACTTTCGTCCCAAAAGACATGAATCCACCAGATTGCCCACAACTTCGATCAATTGAGGAATTTTGGGCATTAACAAAGGCACATCTTAAGAAAACATGTCTCGGCAGCCGAAACCATTCAATAGTGCGAAAAAGATTGGAAAAAAGTGTCAAAACTTGTCACCAACAAGTCTGTACGGAATTTAATGAGGAACGTTCGTAAGAAGGTGCGCCAGCTAGTCTACAATGGCTAAGTAGCAAATGTTGAGAATAATATTCTGTTGTTGTAGTATAATATTATCAGTGTATCGAATAAAATTTGAATATCCAACACTTGTGAAATATTTACAGCGAAATCAAAGTGCGTCCATACTTTCTGGGACAGTCTTTAGATTTTCTAAATTGAAATCATCGTCGAATGCTGGGCTCGATGGTATCTGATCGGTTGTTCCTTTTTCCAATATCGATACTGTTTAATTTCTCCTCAAACTCAGATACGTTCCCAGATATCTGAAAGAAATCATATATTTTCTCATTATTCATAAAAGGAAATAATTCCGACGTCCTCAACTACCGAGAAATAACTGCTTTGCATTGTGTTTCAAAACTATTGAAGCTTATGTTATTGATTATTAAATACATATATGAAACTCGATATGATTTTATACCCAATTGATCAACCTCATTTATTGAGAAAAAGAAAGAAAGTTGGCATGACTGGGAGTACGATACGGTGCTTAAGTTTGCCCTAGAAAAAGTCTAATTACAATGTGTTAAACAACTTATAGTGAAGTGATTGATCGAAACAGGTATTTTGAGTGCTAGTGACAAGTGTGTGTTGATGAGTGAAAAGTGTTATTTATTAAATATTGCTGATTCTCGAAACTAAAAAATGCTCAAGCGACGGAGAGTGTGAATTTACCGCCCGAAAAAATAAACGATGTCAACTAATGCGAATTTAAACGCCCAAAATTAAACGACGTCAACCGATCCAAGCGCCATCTGCATATCATTGTCGGTGTTATCAAATTTAGACGGAATGTGTGAAAATGTACAAGTAAATTGTGTGATTCAAACTGAAAATCATTGGTCTACAGCAAACCCATCCGCGAGTGTTGATTTTATTTTTTCAGTAATGGTGTGTCATCCCGCGTTGTTTACAGCAATACTAATAGGAGAAGCACACACTTAAAAAAACCCTGTGATTTTACATCTTATTAGATGCACATAAATGGAGCGTCGCAGTATTTTAGTAGGAAGCACATATTAATACAAAACGCGATAGAATTGCAACGTGTTCTCGGTAGCCGGCTACCTAGAGCAATAAACACATGATAATATTATCGTGGCCATTTACGTTATTGATCAGTCCATGTTCTAAGTCAGTTTAGGTTGCACGTTGAGCATGATCTACGACTCCCCAAGTATCATGCATTTGGTTCAATATGCAATTTCAACTGGTTTCTGATCAATCATGAGAAACTCACGGGCGGTCAACTAAGCTAAGCTAAGCTCCAAGGTGAATGACCAAAATGGTTAAAGATGGGGTAAAATAAATGATAAAAAAAAGCTAAGCTAAGCTATAAATTGATCAACCTCATTCATTATCCGTTCGTTAGAAACCCCTTCAGCAAGTAGAGTAACATAACCTGCAAGTTACAAAAGTTTTAAGTTAAATTTGAATGAATTTCTACGTTTTTGTATGTTCGCTCCAAATGGCAAAAAAATGCAAAAACAGCCTATGAGATCACCAGGACTTTCATTTTAGTCTAAGTTTGTGAAAGTCGATTCAGTCATCTCTGAGACAATTAAGTCTGTTTCCCTTTTGAGTGTGACCAACGTTTCCGGTACTTCCGGAAAACCACAAACTGAGAACTGGTATAACCAAAATCGGTTCGTTTAGCTAGCAGCTGGCATAACCTACAAATTGGAGCAGTTCTTTATGTTTTTACATAATAGTCTTTAACGATGCTGGCATTCTTAACACTCATCACCCGATAGCTCCGGAACCGAAAGACGGATTCGGATTAAATCCAGAAACTTCATATGGTATCAAAAGACCATTCTTTTGAATTAAAGTTAGTAGAAATCGGTTGAAAAATTTCTGAGAAAATTTTGTGAATTTAATTTTTCTATTTTTTGCCACTATTTCCGGTGATTACGGTATAGGACTTTTAAGACCGGTATATTTGATGTGAGTTTGTGTGGTCACCAACTTACAAGACCTGTGAACTAGAGAAAATCGTTAGCTATTGTTGAGAAGTTATCCTATATTTACCCTCTAAGATTGTGGGCCCGGGGGAACGTGGCCTTCTGTAAAAGCGGTCCTGGAAAGCATATTATGTGCAATTTTTCGTTGTAGTTCCGAAACCATAAGTCGAATCCGAATGAAATTTGCAAAAAAATAATAGGACTACAGTGCCTTCTTCAATTTGACTCTAAGTTTGTGAAAAGTTTGTGAAAAGCATATTTATGTCACATATACACACATACTTTGTGCGATTTCGACGAACGAACGAATTCGAATGGTATATGACACGGTTGGATTTTCATAATTGCATAATATTTTTTTTCTGGGAAATACAAAATATATTGAAACAATACTGACGAATGTTATAGCAAAATAAATATTTTGCGAAAAAGTTACCGTAAAGACAGGACTCGAACTCGTAACTTCGTCTAACAGGAAGAGTCGTTTTGCCAATTAAACTGCCCTGTATGTGAACCACACGAAGATGCAACCTAGTTGAACAGACGAAACCGAGCGCCACGCAGACATCCTATCCTCAAGAGACCAGTCCTCATATTGCATCACCAGTGTATTTTACTTATGACTTCTTTCGCCGTGGAATTTGATTTTCGGGTTCCAAAGACTTCGCAGTCGATTCTTAGCGTACAGAATCATTGTATGACTACGGTCATACTGCCACTAAGAGTCCTTCTGGCTCGAGGTTCGAACAGATGACTACTGGTTTGTGAGACCTACACATTGAACCTCCAATACAGAAAAGGATAAATTTTCAGCAACAGAGTAAAATTCTTCTTTCAATAGAAATGTAACATTTAAAATGTAAATTTACACTTTTAAACAATTAACTACCCCTAGTTGTTATCCATTTAGGATTGAACCGCTTTGGCGAACTAGTAGTTCAATTTAAACTGTTTTTCACTGACGGGTCGAGGCCGAAACGTAAAGAATATTGGAAATGGTAATGTGTCGATATCGGAAATCAATTCATAGTAATAATAACTATTAACTATTAGTAGTAATAATAACTATTTTCGTTCGAGTTTTCGGTAAAAATATTACACTTCGATTAAATTCAATGTAAACTATTACGTTTGTACTGCGGATCATGTTGAGCCGCTATGGTGTACCACCAGTTTAAGCTGAACTGTTTTGCACAGATGAGCCGAAGAGGAGTGTGACTGTTATTGTTTTATTACTTCATAAAATATTCCTTTTCAAAATTAGCTAACGTTTATGTGATCCTAGTATAAGCGGTAAGTGCAGAAAAGCTAAGAGATTATGTAAGGTACACACTAGAAAAAATTGAATATTACAGGTCAGGCCCGTACCCAGGATTTCGTTTCGGGAGGGGCCCAAAGATAAAAAAATAATGTTACTGAAGATTACTTATACAGCTAATTCTCGGTGTGTCTTTTACGGGTGTTTTTAACAGACACTTTAAACTTTTCCACTGAAACTGTTATTGTATTACATTATTGTCTGAGATCTTCTAAATAATTATATATCAGTTTTTGATTTCTGGAGGGGCCCGGGCCCCTTGGGCCCCCCCTCTGGGTACGTGACTGTTACAGGTCTCCTAATTCCTCATACGATTTAATTCAAAAAGACTTAATTTGTCAAATGACAGAAAAATTCACTTGTAATGACTTAATGTTAGAATAGCTTGAATTTTACTGGCTTCGACTGTAACTTGCATTCTGCTAGCGTGCGACTGTATGAATTTAAATGCACCTTTTACCAACCAAGCAGATGTATACTTCTGTGGCTCAGTCGATTAACAGACGTACATGCGATCCAATGATTCTCGGTTCAAGTCGCAGCGGTTGCTATCAGTATTTTTTTAATTCAACGAATTTCATGTCATGGAGTTTTAGACACAATATTGAATGATCTTCCACGTGAATTTGCGTGAACTGCGACGCTCCATTTATGTGCATCTTATAAGATGTAAAATTACAGGGATTTTTTTCAAGTGTGTATGGATTATTAAATTCTAAAACAATCTTCAAATGTGGACAATAATTAAGTTATTAGAGATTAAAATCGAATCAACCTGTTTTTACTCAGAGCTTTCATTTTGAAAAAAAAAACTGTTGAAAGACTCAAATGGAACAAAGAAATTACGTATTTAATAATCACAGAAAATTACGTATTGTTCCATAATAACACGTATTAAAGAAAATGTTATCAGTAACAATATTTTAACAACTAATGTTCGCTGAGTTGTTTAAGCCGAATTTGAAGAGCAATCAACTTTTGACGCAGAAAACTTTAAAGTGGGGAACTTACAAATTATCTTTAGCGGATTTATTTATTTGTAAATTTTATTTTAGTTTTGAACCAAACTTTTCAACTGTACTTGAAGCCTTAATTAGAAAAAGTAGAACAATTTTCTTCGACCTAATTTGAGGCGCTTATAATAACGTCAAAGGTATTTGCATCATACATTAATCAGGACTTTTTTAGAATTCTCACACCGGCAAATCATCAAGTTCATTTTAAATTGATGAACGTAAAATATCAACTGGTTTTGTACAAAAAAATGAAGTTGTATTAAGATCATATAAAACTCAAACCTATCCAAAAGTAGTAGAAACGTGTTCATGAAATTTTAAGAAACTTTTTGAAAAAGTCCAAGGGTGCAACTTTGTGGGAATACCAATGCGCTCATCAGCTAACGAAACAAAACTTGTATGAATCAATAAGAAATCGTGTTGAAAGAAGTTGTAAAGACGTTTCAAATAATTTTTTTTTTTCTATTTATGAATACATCCGAGTTAAGGTGTGAACTGCCTTTGCACATTGAAATCAACCTACAGTTCCCCGTTGAATCATCCCATCTTCCACCATCATCAGTATCATCGATTGAAAGAATCGGTTCCACGGTGATGACTTCACGTTTGAATAAATATTACCGCCTTTTCGAAGTCACTTTATTGCGAACATTTAGTCATTCTGCGGAGAGCAAAATGTGATTCCTCGACACTACCAACACACACACATACATACACAATCCCGTGTCAACCCACGGCCCCAGAAGAGGTGAAAATAAAAAAAAGTCTGTAACCTGACTGGAATGGCTCCTGTCCAAACTGGTCAAAAGTTTTTGCCACGATTTTCGAACTAGCATTTCGTTCGTTCGGGGGACTAGTAGTGGAATCGAACACACGAAGTATCGATTTAAATTGAATAATTTAACTTTTTTTTCTGTACTGTAGTACAATTTATCGTACTGCCAGCAAGACGCTTAGTGTTGCTAGTCCGACAAAAAGCTGCATTGATCCGCAATGTCGCATGATAGCACTGATGATGATGATGATGATGAAGGTAATATACTGATTGATGGCCTCATCTTTATGGTCCCAAACAAGAATCAAAGGGGAGAAGATTGGATAATGATACTCTGAAATTTTTTTGGTGTCTCTTGGTTGTTTTTCGAGATTGAAACGTCCGACACAAGCGTCGAGTCCAACCATGCAATTTTTTTTTCTCATTCGTATAAGTCAGTAGTACCAGGAACCGGTTTCCCCATTGTGGCAGATTCGTTGTCGCTGCGGGTCAAATTAAAAGGGCCAGCTGTCATGCTGCTGGAATGTGGCCCGTTCGGGTTTTATCTCGCGTACGGTGGAAAGATTGCTTTGTTGTTACTGGAACTCCGACACGGAGTTGGACAGAAATCGGATACACCGTGCGTGGAACGCAGAATTACAAATGGCTATTCACTTTTGATTGCTCTTCTCGCGGAGTTAAGGAACACCTTCAATATTAGCTGACTTTGATTCCGTTTGTTTCAATTAGCAAATCCACTCACTCGCACTCATTTGTAGGTATGTAAGCACTGGAACGAGGCACCTTTGGTTTTCGAATATGCACTTTTGAGGGCACTCGCACTCAAATATTTCGCGTTTTTTTTTTCTTTTTCGTCGAACGTCGAGATCAAGCACTTTATCGTTGATGGCGCTGAATAGCTTCGGAACAGATTGTAAATCAGATTGATCCCACTCGGTCGCGCAAACGATCTCGACGACACTCTTCTGTGGGATTTACTCACTACTACTACACGTGCAGCACTGGGTTGATCGTCGTTGATTGCGAATCAAGGTGATACACGACTGGAGCCAGGCCTACGCTTCGGAATAACAAACCGCACCGAAAATAGACTGTCGTGTCGTACAATATTTCTGCTCACTTCACGTTAAGATAAAATTTTTATGACACTGAGTTGGACTGTTGATGCTTGTAAAATAATTGTTCGCAGACAAAAAATCTTGGATCACAGATAAGACTATAAAAATTCACGTAACTATTGATCTCGCTGAATAACTACTGTAAAATTTGGTAGATTTCGAATTGACAACTGTTATGCAATCTTGCTCTGGAATTGGCTCCTCGTCCCACGGTTCATTAGCGTGTAGTACCGAGATACGACCGTTTCGTTCCGAGGTTCACACGACTTTCTAGGACACCCCCGTGACACTGCTGCTATCCTCTGTTACAGCACGGGAAATGCGCCAGCTTCACAGGCACCGCGTAGTTCTAGCACCGTCGCACTGTGACACTCTGAATGAAGAAAGTTCGCCACTTTCGGCCGTTCGTTCCAACCGCGGCCTTAAGTTTCTTCTAACACTGAAACCGCCGATTCCGTACATATGCACGCGCGCCCGCTTCCGAGGCCTACCGAGGGCAGAATGCCGTACACGCTGAGTTGTTGCTGTTTTGGGCCTGGTGCGACCGTTTGCCAGTACCCCACGTTCTTCACCTCCTCGGTCACTGACTCAACATCACTTCGCTTACTCATAACACAGACACACACACGGTTAAACTCACTCTCGCTCTCCGTTTTTTCTTCTTTCCGTTGCTGCTGCTGCTATATCTCAACTCAAGACTCGTTGTTGTAGTTGTTGTGTTCAGTCTCGAGCACCAACAGCAAAACATTCATTCACATATCGGGGCATTACACATTTTCTCATTCAAGCGAGAGAATCAAAATTTTTCCTTTTGTCTATAGTTGCAAATAACTCGTTTCTCTTTCATTCACCACTAGCAGGGTTTATCGGTTTGATCGAACCGATCGGTGCACTCTCGAATTCACCACCCACCGGAATGACGCAGCGGTGGTGACTACAGAGCAATATATTCATAGAATTAACCCATTTGGAATATACTAAATTGAAATGAGAATGGGCCAAATATAACCGATTAACCGCCATGTAGTTTTCAAGATGAGCTTGTTTGATGTCAACTTTCATAGGTGAGCAGAAATGTTTGCTTTGATCAATGTTTAGGTGGATCGTTGGATGAGGGTTTGAGCTTTTGTAGAAGCGGTGTGTAAATTGTAAAACTATCAGCCTAAAAATCATAAAGTGTCGAGTTCTTTAGAGAAAATAAAAGTTTCTTAAGTCGTCCAATTGATGAAGTAGTTGAGAGGAGTTTAGTCGAACTAAAGTAAACTACCTGTACATGCACTTTGTGTACGATTGAATGTGTGAAAATTTATCAGGAACCAATAATATGATCTTTTAGAGGGTTTTGGTTGAAACTAATCGCTTAATGTCTTATGTTAATAATCATTTTTATTTTATTACGATCTGTCTTACACTCTTTGAAACGGTGCACGTTTCAATTGAATTGCTATTGAAGCTTAACCTATCAACAAAATCAACATTAAGGGCTGAGGACAGTACCGTAAAGTGGTAGGTTTTTTGCTATTTTCCCGTTTCGTGTTGTATTTTTTCTGACTGAAGAACTGCTGAAAATTGGAACGCTCGGAAATACTTGTTCATCGCATATCTCGACTTTGAAGGCTTGTATCATAAATCTACCTTGACAAAGTCTAGATAATTTAGTTTCGATGCGATTAGTATATAAAAACACATATGTTATCGCGATAAAAATAAAGTCTTGTATTTTTCTGTGAAACAAAGTCAGTTTCAATGCATCCGCCATTTTTTCGCTTTGGTTTCCTGATAGCATTCTGAAAAAGGAGAGAGAAATAAAATTGGCTCGACAAGGCTGCCAAACACGTCTGTGTGTATTATATATCATTGTATATAAACACATTTTTGTTTCGCATCTCTGTGAAAGTTGAATATTTTTTCATTGTTCATTGGAATCTAAGTAATGTTCAACCCATACAGTATTGAGAGTTGTCAATATTCTTTGCATATTATAATAATTGTATCTGCATTTGCTCAATTTTTTGTATTATCAATTGTGACGAACAACGTTTCCAAATTGTGGAAATTTATTTTCAAAATCAATATTCAATTATACTGTTTATAGCGCAAAATTCTCTTCAGTGATGAGGCGCATTTTTGGTTGAATGGATACGTCAACAAGCAAAATTGCCGCATTTGGAGAAAAGACAATCCACACACCGTTCAAGAATTACCGATGCATCCCGATTTTTGTTGATAAATCTTCAAGATATGGATGTGGACGAAATGTGCTTTCAACAGGATGCTGCCACTTGTCATACTGCGACCGAAATAATCGACTCATTGAAAGAATATTTCAACGACAACATTATTTCGAGAAATGGACCGGTGAATTGGCCTCCGCGTTCGTGTGATTTGATGCCACTCGATTACTGTTTGTGGAGATACGTGAAGTTATTGGTTTATGTGGATAACCAAGTAACGATTGATGCTTTGGAAATCAATATTCAATGTGTCATTGCTGAAATACGCCTTCAAATGCTTGAAAAAGGGATCGAAAATTAGACCTCCTGAATGACCTTTATGAAAAATAGTCGTAGCGGCTATATAGCCGAAATCATGTTCAAATATTATATGCCAAGAAATTAACCATCAATAAAAAAAATTAGCCATTTCATAATTTGGCATGTGTTTTATTTAAATTTCAAATCAGAAAGCTCTTCATTACATTAATACATTCGATCATTTCCTTCTGGACGAGTTATTATAAACTCGCATGATAATAACTCGTCCAGAAGGAAATGATCCACCTAGCGGTGTACTATACTAATCATTCTTACGTATATAGTTCAAAATAATTTTCTTCAATCTTCAAAGAATTACCGAAATCAGTTAGTTTGACCGTCTACTGATAACAATTATCAATTGGAGAAGATTTGAGATCGATTTAGAATTTTTTTACGGTTTTTCGCCTTTTTCAGTGATGGTATAAAATTTTTAACACACTTTACCCTATATTCCCGGCTCCGGAATTCAAATCCGAATGAAATTTAGAAACCACAGGACCTTTCATTGAACCTAAGTTTGTGAAAATCGGTCGCGCCATCTATGAGAAAAGTTACAACACATATTTTCATTTTTTTTTTGCACATTTTATCCCATAACCCCGGAACCGGAAGTCAAATCCGAATTTAATTCAGGAATTACGTAGGGGACAACAGGACATTTGAATCTAAGTTTGTGAAAATCGGTTCAGCCATCTTCAATAAAAATTGGTGCACTTATTTTCACAATTTTTTGCACATTTTACCCCATAATTCAGGAACCGAAAGTCGGGACCAAACAATATTCAGGAATTTTGTATGGGACCACAAGACCTTTCATTTGAATCTAAGTTTGTGAAAATCGATTCAGCCATCTCGGAAAAAAGTTAGTGCTAAAAAACGTTACTTACACACATACGCACACACACATACACATA
This sequence comes from Malaya genurostris, assembly GCF_030247185.1. Classification (NCBI taxonomy): domain Eukaryota; kingdom Metazoa; phylum Arthropoda; class Insecta; order Diptera; family Culicidae; genus Malaya; species Malaya genurostris. The sequence goes on from NC_080572.1 coordinate 107,519,009, forward strand.
CAGACATTTTGCGTACTCGATGAACTGAGTCGAATGATATATGACACTCGGCCTTCCGGGCCTCGGTTCAAAAGTCGGTTTTCACAGTGATTGCATAACCTTTCTATATGAGAAAGGCAGAAATCGTTTACATACAAATTAATACTTTTTAACTACAAAACAAAATGGGTTATAATTGAATACAACTATAAAACAAATATGTATATTTCCACTATATTTTATATTTATTTACTACATTTTATTGATATGTTTAGAGTAATATTTTGACCGGATAAGTTAAATATGAACCAAATTTATAGACCCCGAAACAAAGGTTAATAGAATTTCAGAATTCGATCTAATATCTTTACTATACTATTATTATTTAACACAAAAAATGGATGAATTGTTGTATTATTGATTAGTTTTAGGTAACTAGCCGAGAAGAAAATGATTTAGTTTGTATTAATTTATAGTGTAACTGCTCTCTGTTAGCGGTAGCAAAATGATCAAACATATAAAGTATTTTCCTGTTATTTGGTCAACATAACGCAAAAGCAGTACGGCAGATTCATGTACCAGGAGTACAAATATGAAACCACCTTTTTTTTTACCAAAAACACGTTCAGTTTGTAGTTACTATCACTATCGGGTAATTTATGGTTCCCACACCGAAGTTTTTTTTTCGTCTTTTGTGGCAATGCATTCATTGATTCATTCATTCTCATTTTTATATGAAAAGAAGCGTTTATCATTGACACCAGTCAATATATCCTCTTTTCGTTTGGGATTCAAGAAATAGACATTCATTTCACCTGTAGTAACAATTCGATGCAAAATAGTCTTCATTTTGTACCTGGTGAGCAGCATTTCACAAATGGTGTTACGCTTTGTTTTCTGTCTATCAGTCAATTCATATGGTACCCATTTTCCGACCTTCAAAATAATTCCCATGGCTTTCACACGCAAAAAAATTATTTGCGGGGTCACATTCAATTATTCTGCGAGTTGCTGTTGCGTTTGGACATCATTTTCGTCCAACAATACTTGCTATTTGACGTCCTCAAACTTTTCGTTTCTCACGTCAAAATCACCACTTATAAATTTCCACTTTTTGCACTATGTTCCACCAGCAGCATGCTTACCGTAAGCTCTCACAAGCATTCAAAGTGATTGGGAAGTTGTTTTATTTGATTGGTAGCAATGATTTCCGCAGATCGTAGTATATAGGCACAAAATTCGGCTTTTTCAGTACAGTAAAAAAATCGGTTGCTGTGTAAAACTTGAATTGATGTAGGCCGAATGATGTTTCCAGTTTTCAGAATGAACAATTTCCATAGTTGACAGGCTTGGACAGTCCATACATTTGCTGTTTTGATTATTTAAACCTTTTGCCTATTGAAATTATTTTGATTATTCTTCTCATGTGTAGTTTTGGCAAAACATATTCACCGGTTAGGAGCCAGCTACGGGTTCGAATCCCGTCGCAGCGGGAACATTTTTGAGGTTTTCATTACATAGTTGCATTCGCATGTCATTTTTTCAATCTGTTTTCCTCGCTAGATACTGAATCCAAAACACGAAATATTCTTACAAACTCGAAGAAATAAGGAAAATTTTTTCCAACAAATCAAGAAAAAAATAAAGAATTGTTTGTTGAACAAAATGATAAATTAGTAAAATAGAGTTACCATATTTGAAACATTGAAACTTCTGCAATTGTAGTCATTAACGACGTGGAAGTAGGAACCTATTTTCGATACTCCCGGAATGGGAAACTGGGAACCGGTATAACCAAAGTCTGTCCAAGGAGCCGACACAATCAACAAGATCGAGTGTTTACGTTCTTCGACATGTTTATTACTTATCATTCTGTAATACCGGAACTGGAATTCCAATCTGGATAAAAGTTAACAGGTATCTATGAAACTGTAAGACATTTCATTTGGATCAATGTTTGTGAATGTTTTATTTTGGAGTTTACGATAATTGTTTCCGATACCGCCGGAATCGGAAACCGGAGACTTTTATTTTATTTGGTCTTCAAAACTAAAACTAGAGAAATTGATTGACTGATATAGGAAAAGTTTTTTATAAAAAAGCACTCTTGAAATTAAAATACTATAACTAATCATCCTGCAATTACAGAACAGGATTCCAATAAAATTCAAGAATTTCCAAAAGGGTTCTAGGACCTTTCATTTAAAGTCGAGTTCACATTTTTTTATTATTTTCTGCACATACCACCCTGTAATTCTGGAACCGGAAGTCCAGCAAGAATTTTGTATGGGATTATACATTGACCAAGCATTGGCTCACCTATCTTCGAGAAAAGTAAGTACACAAAAATGTTACATACACGCACATAGAATTTCTCTCTGAAAGAAATAATTGAAAGCGCTTTACACATCCCAAACGCTGGAAAATTATCAAAACCCATTACTTACGGTTCCAAGGGGATGCTGTGCATTTGGGGTGACATTTGTTATGACATTCGTATCCGAAAACATGGGAACTCTGCTATTGAGCATTTACGTCTATGAATCAAGTATTACGCCAGAAAGGTTCAGAAACTAGAGCAAATCACGAAAAGGCTATCTTGATCCACGATAATGCCAACCGCACTTTGCAAAGCTTGCCAAAATATATGTTCAAACGCTGACATGCGAATTGCTACCTCACTCGCCTTATAACCCAGTTACAGCACTTTCAGATTTCCACTGTTCTGAGACACGAAACCACCAAGTTCAGAAAAGCAGTCAAGAAATAGTGTGCAAGGTGGGCAAACATTGTAGATGGCCATGAACAGTAGTTGGAATTTTATACAATAGAATCACGATTTTTTCGACCTTTATATCCACAAGTGTTAGATTTTTGCAGCCGACGTTTGGACGCTTATAATTTTGTAAATTATTGATATACTTATTACCTTTGCCTATGAATCGAATCGAACTCATCCAACGAAATTCTTTCTAGTTTAATGGGGACATATACTGCCGTTCTACGCATAATTGTCCCATACATATAGGAAATCCTATAGAATATGGGACAATTATGCGTAGAGCGGCAGTATAGACATAAACCAATCTGAACCAGCCAAAGTCAAAAATTAAATTAGCACGTTTGTTTTTCACAGGCACAAGAATGATAGATCTGAGCACCTTAGAGCTAAAGCAATGGGCCGAAATTGAAATCGCAGTTTTGCAAGCGAATTTATTCAAATGAGCAAGGCAAAGTAAAAATACTGCATTTCGATGCGGAACTAGATTTTTTAGATTCAATGGAATCAAATATATCATCGTATCAGAACAAATTGGCTCAAGTGGCACGTTACCTTCATCTGCTACTATAAACTGACACTAAGAATCCCATCTGTTCGTGGCTCGACTTATATCCTGAACCGTCGAACCTCTTATTCAAGTCAGTCAAAGTGAAGTTATGTCTTAATATTATAGAAACAAATTTTAGGTTTGACATAAGGATTTGTTTATAAAACATGCGCAATCGAAATGGCGCAGCAAATTCATTCATCTGAAGTGAAATAATGTTAGGTAAAAAAACAGTGCTCAAGGAGAAAATATCTAGCGTTATGCTGGAATTGTGTTATTTTCATAAACCAATCCAAAGTAAAATTTGCGGGAAAAGATCCATTAGAAAAAGATATTTTTTTTCCTAGAATAATGTTCCATTACCTTACCGTCTCGTTCATTTACATAAACATACTAGTAAGGTACGGTTAGCACATTCTCTGACCATTCCAAGTATCAACACATCGTATACATATTAGTGAGAAAGAGAGAGAGAGAGAGAGAGAAGTGCCAATGAGTTTCCAACAAGTGAACATTTACCAGCAGGGGTATACGCTAACGGTTGCAGATATTTTCTTTATCCACTTGCTGGTAGACATACACTCTCATTCGAATGGTTTATAAAATAGAACTGTTCGATACTACTTCTCAGCGCTCTCACACATTCTCGCACTCGCAACTCGAACGAAAGAAATTGTTTACTCTCGCGCTCTTCGTGGTAGCGTCCCAATTTACGAATTCAATCAACGGTATGCTAATTTGAGCCTATTCGAAGTATGTAGTTGCTCGGTTTTTACTTTTTGTTTCTGTCTAACCGACTGACATTCCATAAATTGGTTGGAATTGATACATGAGTTCGTCGCCGAAGGGGATGGTAGGACGATATGAAGACCTACTAAATTGACTCAAATCGAAAATGAATGGATCATTCTTTCGGTTACTTTCGCTTCGATGCCGTCCGAACGCTCTCTTCGGGGAACAAACTGTGACTCTGACGCTCCCTCTCGTTTATTCCATGACTAATTTTTGCTCACGCGGATGGACTGATTGTTTGTGATTGGGGATGGTGTGTTGGTTTGAGTTTTCAGCAGTATTCGAGCGGAGTTGATTTTTATCGACATGCAGAGGGTATCGAGTAAAAATGTTTTATTGAAACGAAATTTAAACCACTACCGACTTGGTGTGGGAGATTGTTTTTGTTTTAAATGATGTTAGGAGAGGTTTGAATTTGGTTTTTGCTTGCAAAGAATTGGAATAACATGGAAGAATTTAGAATCGAAGGCATTCAAATTAACAACAGCAAACGATTAGATATTGTAGTATACTCTACTGCAAGATTTCACATGCAATGTATGCGAAAAGGTCTTAATAAGAAATGTATTTGGAAATGAAAAAATAGATGACATGCCTTATACATGTCAGACTTCAGAACGATACAACCATTTGTTTTGTTTTGACAACCGGTTTTTTATATAGTCGCCATCTTATTGTGTATAAATTCATTCACACTTTCGCATATCGAGAATTGTTTTCACTATTTGATTGATTTTGATTGTGAACCTGGATTTTTGACATTGGATCAATATTTCATCTGTAATTAACCTAGTTCAACTTTAATATTCAATCCTTGAAATTGCTCTTCCAGTTAAGCCACCTTGGAGATGTAAAGGTAGTCTGGTGTCTTACGGTAGATAAATGATTGTTACATGGCAGAATTTACTAGACTAGAATAGAGAAATAAAATGTTCGGTCAATGTATATTTGTAAACATTACCATTAGCTTTCGAAGAACTAATCGATTACTTGGAAAAAAACGGACATCCCTGTGCGCAGGCTAAAAAATGAAAGAGATCAACTTTTCATACCCATTCGGTACCGCGTCAATAACATACGTCATATTTTGGGTAAGACACTTGCAGATGAAAATAATATCCTACAGCCGGGTGCTAACCGGACAACCGGACCAGAAACACGAGCGCAATCGCTCTTAGGGAGCGTGTTTGGCCATGCTGATGCAGAATCTGGTGTACTTTTGGCATCGATTGGTAACTATTGACGAAACCTGGATCCACAATTACACGCGAGAGAACGAAATGTACTAAAACCGACATGAGAGCTCCAAAATGGCCTAAGGAGGTTCAACGGGTCGGGAAGATGACGACGTCGATTTTCCAGAATTGCTATGGCATACTTTTAGTGGACCTCGAAAAAGTAAACCCTTTAATAGCGAAAAAATTTGCGCAATTTTTGGAGCGATATAAGTAAGAAATTGCTGCGAAACGGCCTCACATGAAGCAAACAAAGTTTCTAAAGAATCTAACAGATAAAATCCGGGCTCGCAAGTTGTATCGCGAATATTTGACGAAGTATTCCTGCATAATCTTGGACGATGGAACATGTCTGAAGGAAGACTTTTGGCAGCTTCCCGGAATGTATTTTTATACTGTCATTCATCAGAACGGCGTAGAGGAGCATTACAGAACGAAGAAAAAGGCCAAGTTTCCCAAAACATATTTGGTTTGGCAGGCAATATGTAGTTGAAAACGAGCAAGCTAAAGCTCCATCACTATCGGAACGGTAAACAAAGAAATATACCGTGAAGAATACCTAACGCTCTTGTATATTTTTCAACGAAAAACAGTACATTTGGGGTAAAAATCAAGAAAATACAGTACATCTATTTTGAAAAACCGTACATTTCACAGTACGCATTTTTTCTGAAAATAGTGAATAAAAAACGAAACCAAATAAATTTGATCAGCTTCTCACGTGGAAAAAATATTAAAAAATTGACATGCGAATACAATTATGTAATGAAATCCGCGGAAAAACCACCACAGAGACGAGACTCGAACTCCACTTCAGGTAAATCGTTTTGCCAATTAAATTATCCTGCATGGGAACATTCGAAGAAACAGCCTAATTGAACAAAATAACCGAGCACGTTCAGCTGTTCTCCGGCGCCACGGCCTTCATTTGTACTCATTTGTACAATTCCTTTTGTTGTTTCAGCCCTCAATTAGTCTGTTTTTTAGTATGTTTCACATGCAGGGTAGCTTAATTGACAAAATGATTTCCCCTGATAGGAGCTAGCTACGAGTTCGAGTCCCGTCTCTTCGGTAGCTTTTTTGCGGATTTCATCACGCAGTTGTATTTGCATATCATTATCATTAAATCTGTTTACCTTGTTAGATACTGATCAAACGTAAAACTAGTTCAATACGGTTATACGTCTTGAGAAGACTAAACAAATCGTTAAAAGCAAATAATTATCATATGATTTATTTCCATAATCTCTATTTTTATTTATTTATTTTAGAAGCTTATATTTTTGATTATGATTTTGATTTAGTGTATATTTTGTTTTGGTTGAGACATTTCTCTTTTTTTAATCATCAACATTTCACTAAATTGTTGTGACGCCCTCTGAACAAGAATGATTAATGGAAAATTGTTTGTTTGTTTGTCGCTATTCTTACTGACGTTTCGTACTACCACAAATCGAAATTCGATGCGTTAAAGATTCAAAATTCTCTATTATTTTATAGTGTGAGAAATACAGTACATTTCAGAGTAAAATTACAGTACAAATTAAAATACAGTACATTTGTAAAAAAAAAAAACAGTACGCAGTATTAGGGTCGAACATACAGAACCATACTGTAAAATACAGTACAGATACGAGCATTAAGAATACCTGAATTGTTATCATTCCTATGCAGCCATGACACTTTTTCACTATTCTGGGTTGATTTGGCATCTTGTCACTACACCAAAGATGATTTGGAATGGTTTAAACGAATGAAGTCCATGGTGTACTGCAAGAGTTACAACCAGCGGCGTCTCGTGACAAAATTTACGGGTTGTGCACTGCTTATATGGTATGATATCAGAACCGTTTCGACATGGCAACTGAGACAGCAATTTGTTTTCAACTGCCATTAGCATTATGCTGAATCCTCTCCTAAATGTGTGCATACAAGTTCTCACAGAGCCAATTTGATTAGTTGTGCAGTTCAAGAGGTGCACATGAGGACGAGACGCCACTGGTTAGAACAAAAGGCTGGAGTAAACTCAAAAATTCGTAGTTTCTTCAGTCTAATCAAGTTACTGTAATTAGTTTTAAGACAACTTATAATGCACAAATAAATGAATAAAATATGCATCTTGTATTGAGCAAATAGCAAATTTGTTTTATTCCAAAGTTTCCCTTAATTTTGTGAAAATCGATCATGTCGTCTCTGAGAAATCGATAAGAATTTTGATTTGTAATTTTGGACTATTATTCCCGGCGCTTCTGGAAACGAAAACGGGAGAAATTTCGTTGGAAACAAGAACAATTTTCTGGAGAATAAAAACACACTCCTGAAATTGCAAATGATCCATCCACTTACCATCCTCTAATTTCGGAACCGGAAATCGAATCCGGATAGAGTTCAAAAGCCGTCTAAGAGGCTTCAAGATTTTTTATTTGAGTTCAAGATTGTGAAAATCGGCTCATTCATTTCTTAGAAAATTGAGAAAGCATTATTTTAATTTTTTTTGTACATATCAGCCTGTAATTCCCGAACTGGAAGTCGGATTCAGATGAAATTCAGTCAAAAAAGTACGGGTGTGTAATGTCAGAGACATAACTGGATGTCGTGAATACGAATAAAACTGACACGATTTCTTTACATTTTCGAATTCAAATTGATAGTTGATCGTGATCGTGAATCGCGAAACTTTCCCCCTTTTCACTACTAAAATTTTAAACGATTTTGGACGTCGATTATCTCATTTCGGATTTGCATATTTCATAGAAAGAAACTGTTAAGATGCTGTACAGGATTCATTTCTGCCAAAAGAAATCAAATTGTGGAATTCTCTACGATATTTAGCACAGTTCATGATTTTCTAATCATAACAGCAGTAACGGATTTCTTTCCGTGTACGATATTTAGCACAGTTCGGAACATTTATCTCGAACGATTTTCGCACAGCGAAAAATGCACGAAACAAATCAATTATTTTGGATTTTCACTAAACTGATGATGTTTACCTTCGATTTGCAAAGAAGTAATCTAAATAGTTCTTTAGATAACATTTAGAGCCATTAGAACGGCTGATTTTTTATAATGTTGTCCACTTTTCGTTTCTTGTTTTCTTTCTCTCCAATGCAAACCACCAGCAGCTGATGCAATCGTTCTTGCTTGAATTGAAACTAGCTTTGCGTACAAACCGACACATCCGCTCGCAGTGCCAAATGATGCGAAACTGGTTTAATGCGTCTTCTCGCCTTGACGAGCGGAAGGCAAATGAGAACTACGACCTGAGCGATTGAGGTTTTTAACCACGCAGAAGGTGCGCTCTCCGATGCCGCTGTTTGAATGCGTCTTCTCGCCCCGACGTCTGCTTCCATCTAACGCTCAAGAAGAAATAATCGATTTTCGACCACGGTTCCCCTTTTATAACGTTCAGTTGAAGAGATGTGCCTGACTACTTCAAAATCGTCGTCCTTGCGCGAAAAACCCAAGCAAAAGTAAAGATTTTTCCGCGCTGTTTTAAAATTTTCAGAAAACTTAATTTTTGAGTTGTTTGTGATTATCTCACACTGTTCAAAATATTATCCTAAATTCCTGATCATATTTTTGATTAAATAGTGAAATTATGTTGCTGCCATTAATACAAGTCGAGATATTCACGATTAAGTTCTGCCCTTTCTTCCTTATGGCTAATTTTGAAAAGGCGCCCCATAGTAGAGTAAGTCGTATTCACGACAAAAAAAATTCAAATCAATGTCTAACGGCAAAGCAAAAGTGAAGATAGACTTGTGTGTGTGTTATTCCATAGATAGAACTATAATTGAATGTTATGGCGGCTAAGTTAAGCGAAGCATGCTTGGCTCTATTAGTCAATTGGGCTGTCTCTTGATGTGTTTTCATATGCAGGGTAGTTTGGTTGACAAAACAATTTCCCCGGTTGGGAGCTAGCTAATGGTTCGGGTTTCGTCTCTGCGGTAATATTTTCGCGGTTTTCATTACATAGACATTACATGTCATTTTTCCAATCTATCTTTCCCGTCAGATATTGATCAAATTTAAATCCCAGACTATGGGATATGTAAGACCTTTCATTGGTCTAAGTGAAAAACGATGCACTTTTTTGTCACATACATCTAAACACACAGTCACTCTCTGATGTAGATGGATTAAGTCGAATGGTATATAACATTCCTTCTTTCGGGCCTTGGACCAAAAGTGGGTTTTCAGAGTGACTGCATAATTTTCAAAGTAATTGATGAGGAAAGCAAAATATGTTGCACTGAACCATTCAATTCGGTGGTTGCACTGAACCATTCAATTCGGGAACACAATCGTGTGGGATTGAAATGTAATACCTTGTTTCTTTTTTGTCCGACAAAATAATATTCGCAGCCAGCTCTTTATTTTACCGGCCGTGTAAGCAGAATATACATAAATTGCGTTACAGGAACAAACCCGCTGCATCCTCCATTTAGCGGGAGATATACTACTCGCAGTTTATAATTTAATTTATAGCGCGCCACAAAACGCGCCCACGTACTGCTCGGATGAGGCGCGAAATTTGACACACCCGCAATTTCTAGCAATTTAACGGTATAACCATGGTTACGTCACTGTCAGTAAACAAGTTGCAGGGGATATGAGTATAGTTACCCTGAAGACCAGGTTTGATTAAAAAAAAACGGTATGCATTTCTAAGCGTTTAGAGAAATAGCGAGGTAAGAACTGTGGTCTGTCCGACACTACGAAGCCCTTCGATTTGTAAGTCTAAAAATTATAATTCTATCTGACACGAAAGTAAACCACTCAGTACACGAATTTCCGCAGCTGTTATGTTCAGAGAATTCAAAATTATATGACCACTTTTAATTTGTACGATTATCATAACTCAGCGTGTGTGAGGAAACTGGGGAGCAATTTGCAGTTTAAAGTTTCTGAAATGACATTTCCTGCCACCAGCGAAATATTGCCCAAGTTGACGGAAGGTCCGTCGTCACCGTTGACGAAGTGAGATCCGATAAGCCATCGGTGAGGCATATCTCGTAGTAGCGTATCGGCTCAATGTGACCTCCAGCAAACATGCAACGTTCGATTGCCGCACGTAGCGCGAACACATAATCCATCCGGAGAAGGTTGCGCGTGCACCTTGACTCCGCAGCGTCCGACCGCCCGCCAGCCAAAGGTATATAGATACGCCACTAAACTACCGTCTTCCGGTTCTCACTGGGCCGGTTGAGTGCACACAAAAAAAAAAAAACCAACACCAAGTCAATATTGGTCGGTATTATTGATTCGTGTGAAGGTTTAGACCGGAGTGGGTGCAGATGGTTATTTCCAACTGGCAAGGTGAGGATTTTATCTCTGACCTTCTTCCACGCGCCTCCCACACTGATGTTAAAATTTTCATTCGTTCTTAGTCGTTTTAGTGCGAATATTCCACCGTTGGCATGAAGGCCAGTTCCTATTCCGACACGTCTACTATTTATTGGAAAATCTGGGAAACGAACTTCTACGATCAATTCTCACCCCTGGTTTGTTGGTGCATGCAAACAAAAAAAAACGAAACGATTTACTATCATTCTTAGTTTGTTACCAGTATAGTTCAACCGAACTGTGTAAAGCTTAGAAAACCCTGCCTCAATGTAGGAAGCAGACAAGAAGCTTATTTCTGGTATCTCTACTAGCTGTGCCAGCATTAAAATATTTGAACAACTCTCACTCGAGACTGGATAGCCATCCGATAAGGTATTTCGCCACCTCGTTCTACGACTGTGCTTAGGATGTCATTTTGAGACGATGCACAACGTGACACGAGTTTTATTCAAATTGTGGCTACCGGTAGTCAACAACCAAACCGCACTGTATGACTAAGGTTAATGCACCCATATTGGCATTTGCATACCATGGAAAGCCATCTGAAGATGGTCTGTCTAGGTGATAAAATGAACATAGGAGGATTCACCTTAGATTTCAGTGAAGAGTGGTGAAATTAGTATGATAACAAACCAACCTAATCTTTCGGATTATCATTATTTACGAACATACGGTTTGCTTGTGAATGCTATTGTTACGCGTGCCTGGAACGGACACTCCAATTCACAGGGATGCCAGACAGATGTATGCCAAAATGTATCTAAGTGCAATTTTATATCGAATCATAAGCAACTCCTTTGCTTCTAATAAAGCAATTTTGATCGATTACAGCTTTATTGCACTAGTTATCTAGGTGTGTTAAGCTTGAGTCATCTAACATCTAAACCACCCCGGTGGTGCGATTGTCATCTGCATACAATTGGCTTGAAGCCGAAATTTTTGGTTCTTTTGGTTCTAGTTCGCTGTCAAATGCTGTGTTTAAGCAGTGTTCACATCTTTCTTCATGTGGTTGCACCAACATAAGGAAATGATTTCGATGGAATATAATCAAACTATAACAAACCACTTTTTTTTCTTATTCAAAAAGAGGTCAAATTACTTGTTTTGCAGAGAATGCTAGACAAGAGTTATATTTATATTGGGTTTGAAGAAATTAACTTTTGACACCAGTGTGGTTTGATTGTATGGTATGAAAGTAGCTTAAAATATTGTTGACAACAACGCCACCAAAACAAAATGCGTCGGTTTCAGGAACCAGCTTCCATAGCAGGGGGGTGATCTAAACACGCTGTTTATTTTACTATAGCGCTCCTAGCTGTCGGATCTAGAATGTTTTGACAGTAATTTGTTTGGAAATGTTTCCTCTTTCAGTGCTGAAAGTTTCGCCTTGATTCATTTGGTTTTAAAGAAGTTATATTTGATAGAACCGTGAATCGAAAATCTATTTTTGGACACTCACTTCCAAATTCAACGTGGTCAGGGGTTCAAAAATCGGAAATCCGTTGAAATTGGTTTAATCGTCCGTGAGTAGCGTTCATAAACATCTACGTAAGCGGTATACTATTGATCGGCAGGCAACAAGCGTCGTAGAGCGACTGAAAACTAGAGCTGAAAATCATTCGTCATCTAAGGGTGAAGCCAGAGTGGGCGCGACACGCGACGCGATGCGTAACGCGAAAGTTTTCCAATGATAGCGAGTGTCAAAGTGATAGTAGTAACAAAACAATATAATTTAGTTATATTCCTATTTAATGAAAAGAAAATTCTGATCAAAATGAATCGAAATCATCTTGACTGAATCCGCTCTTATTTAAGCCAGCTACATGCTGTAGTGTTAATCGCCTGTAGCTGTATCCGACATTGTAGCTTTTTTTGCAGAATGATGCAGAATCATCACGCGACAATGATTTTTTTGCAGTAGTTTCAACTTTCGAAGTTCTATTTCCAGAAGTAGTGCCGATTGGAAGCCAGCTTCTTAACATTTTCAACTAAAAATTTAAGGAAAATGTATAAACTTTTTCCAACGACATAACTGGAAATATTCTCAAAACTCATTTAATGCACTTTCATTGACTGTACATGCTAGTAATTTCTAATGTTTTCAAATCTCCAACACTTGCGCATTCCGTTAAAACTGCTCCGATTAGTGCTTTGATATCTATAAAATTATCTTCTCTCGCCATAACGAAAAATAATTTAGGGAACCTTTGGTCGCTCGTTAATCGCACGAAAAACTGTGCACGTACTGCTTCGTTGTTTGTCGCACCGAAAATAGCTTATCACTACGCAACGCCTCGTGTTTACTCTGAAATACTTGTTAATTTTTTTCTGTAAACAAATGAATGAAATACAGAACTTTAATGATCGCACCGCATCGCTTCGCGTCGCTTGTCGCTTTCTCTCTGGCTTTACTCTAACACTCGATGTGGATAGACGAATAACCTACTACGACTAATTTCGTTTATTTTGTTTTATCTTTTATTCGCAGCTGTCTACCTACCCAAGCTATGGGTAAAACGCGTCATAGATCCGAGAAGGATCCAAAACATGCTAAGCGTCTGAAGCCAAGTGATGTACAGGTAAACGACCGTTTGCTGAGTAATAACCAATACGCTGATCTGCCAGTTTATGTCGAAGAGGAACTGCAGAAGAAGGAAAAAATGCCGCCTTACTACCTGAAGGGCTTCCCACCAACTCTACGCTCGGATTTCAACACGCTGATCAGCAAAGGACTACAGGCAACAATCCGTTTATGTACTGAAGGCTACAAAATAACTGTTCCGGCTTTGAACCACTACAAAGGAGTGGAATTGTACCTGAAGCAGACCAAAGCGGAATACTTCACACACGATATTGCCGCCAACAAACCTACGAAGGTTGTACTTCGAGGACTACCCGACATGATGGAAGCCGAACTAAAGCAGGCACTGTCGGAGGCTGGACTAAAGCCTGTTATGGTGTTTAAAATGAAACGACACAACACGGACAAAAAGTATCGAGATCAACTGTACTTGGTTCATCTGGAGAAGGGCTCCATCACCATGAGTCAACTGAAAACCATAAAATCGTTATTCCATATAATCATCGAATGACAAAAGTATAAACCGGTACATCGGGATGTCACACAGTGCACGAACTGTTTGAAATACGGCCATGGAGCGAACAAATTCATCATTGCTGGGGACCTGAACGCACGGCATGAGCTGTGGGGAAACAAAAGACAGAATCGAAACGGATTCGTACTTGCCGAAGATTACGAAGCTGGACAGTACAACATCAGTATATTCATCAGCAACATCGCCATAGACAGCTCTCCGGTTGTCTTCAACGAACTATCTTCCGATCACTTTCCAGTAATATTGACGTTGGGATCTTCACCAGAAAAAGTGCCTATTCAACCTCGGAGGAACTATTTTCGCACCGACTGGGTCCAATTTCAACAAATCGCCGACCAACTTATTAATATCGATTTGCCACTTGATTCCCCGATGGAAATCGATGCGGCCCTATCTTCCTTCCAGCATTCAATCACAGTCGCTCGTGATAGGACGGTTCCAGTACAACATATGCCGAGTTCCTCTCTTCAAATTGACAGTGTCACCAAGAAACTCATCCGACTTCGAAACATCTACCGGAGGCAGTATCAACGAACTGGCATCCTAGATAAGAAGACTTCTTAAAACAACTTAACTAGTGTTAATCCAGGAAAGGATATCTGAGCTTCGAAACAGGAACTTCCAGCCAAAGCCTCGAGAAATTCTCCTACATTCAAAGCCCTTCTGGTCTTTAACGAAGGTGCTTAAGAAAAAACCGAAGCCCATTCCTCCTCTGATGTCACCCCAGGACGCAGCTGAAGGCATATCTTTAATCACACCACTAGAGAAGGCAAATGCGCTAGGCCAGCAGTTTGTGTGTTCTCACAATTTAGGACTCAACATTGTTAGTCCACATGAAAGAGCCGTTGCTGATAACGTAGCTGAGGTTGACCAATCAGACAGCTTGGTTCCTGGGGAAAGTACTGTCACTGCGAATGAGCTGATGGCTATTGTGAAAAAATCCAAAAATATGAAGGCCCCCGGTTTCGACAACACATTCAACATTGAGCTGAAACATTTGAGTATTCGCTCATTTGTTTTCTTAGCTGAAATTTTTAACAGGTACTAGGAGCTTGGTTACTTCCCTTCAAAGTGGAAGTTAGCTAAAGTTATCCCTGTTTTGAAACCGGGGAAAGATCCTTCTTCTTCCAAGAGCTATCGGCCCATCAGCTTACTCTCTGCCCTATCCAAGCTGTTTGAAGAGTCAATACAAAGGCGAATTGTTGCTTTCGCAGATGAACAGGATATATTACTGGAAGAACAGTTTGGGCTCTGGAAAGGAAGATCCACCATCCACCAACTCACAAGGGCTAACAACGTCATCCAGCAAAACAGATCAATGTCCAAAACGACTGCCATGGCAATATTGGATATCGAAAAGGCATTCGATAATGTGTGCAGGGTGGCAAGTGAATTGCCGATTTCAATTTCCCGATTTTTTCCCGGTTTTCCCGGTGCGCGAGACAATAAATTCCCGGTTTTTAGAACAGGCTCCAATCGTCTATGTTCAGTTTTTTTAATATTTCTAAAAATCCCATATCCAAAAGAACATCGAGAGTTGAAAAATAAAGTATTTTTTGAGTATCTCGATTTAGAAATAGGAAATATTCATAATGCCAAGTGCACATAACAATGGGAAGAAGTCGTTCTTGGTTTTCTCATATAGATACGTTATACAATCACTGCGACAACCGATTTTAGAACCAAGGCCCAGAGGGCTAAGTGTCATATTCCATTCGAATCAGTTCGTAAAGATAAGAAATTGTGTATGTTTGTTTATGTATGTAACGTTTTTGAGCGATCAATTTTCTCAGAGATAGCTGAACCGATTTTCTTGTGGTCCCATACGAATTTCATCCGGATCCGACTTCCGGTTGTGAAAAGGGTGAACATGTGGAGATCAGCAGAGTGAAAATATAAGCTCTAATCTTGATTAGAAACTGTTTCTTCGGTTCGACAGCCTCCTTGTATCGATTATATGATTTCCAGTGCTGTTTTGTTAATTATGCTCCCAACATTCAATATAACATTATCAACGAAACGCTGAGCCACAAGACTTTCGAAATGTTTTTGTTTAAGTATAAGAATTTGCTTATTAAAAGATTTATGATTTGAAAAATCCTTGGAACGACGTTTAAAAACCTCATCCACAATTTGTTCAAATATTCATGTTTAGAACCAACAGTACCACCCAGCTCAATGTATTCCATCTTTATTTTGTCTGTTACTTTGCTACTAACGTTATTCGCATGTACTAGCTCTTAAAGACAAAAACTCAATCTTTTTGACTATTTCAAATTAATTCGAGGTAACAGTAGGATTAAAACATGAAACATAGCTGGCCAGCGGATATGATAAAAGAAATAATTCTTGCATTTCACGAAGGAATACAGCATTAAAATTCTTGCAATTTTGTCTAAAAATCAACACATTTTATTCACTTCATGATCTCTTCAATAATTCTCTTATGTGCAGCTTTTACCCCAAAAACGATTATTGTTAGTGTTTTCTGAGTACCAGAAATACCATCATTCGTTTGAAAGCCAAATAATAAAGAATTAAACTTAAAGCTTTATAATTAAAATTGAAATTGTTATTATCCAAACTATTCAGTCTTTTGTAAGACTATCACAAAATAAGTCTTGTTAAGGCTTTCTGCAAAATCAGTAGTTATTAAGACTCTTAGGATTCAAACTAGGAGTGTATTCTAGAGATGGGCAAAACCGTTCATTACAAAGAATCGCTCAAAATTTAATAGTTCTACCGAAAGAATTACTTCTATTGAGCCGTTCTTTCGTTCTTAATTTTTATATATCATTTATTTTATCCCGGTTTTAACCATTTTGGTTTTGTTCTTCTGAAACTTCGTATGTTTCTTCGAAAATAATATGAGAGCTATAGAATTCAAATTCAATAATAGTGAATACTTTTTACATGTATTTCTACCAACAATCATTCTTTTTTATACGTTATCAAAGGTCACGAATGTGTGTAACTTCTACCCCATTCCTCAAACCAGCAAACATTCCGAAAAACGCAACTAACTTGTATACATCCTCTAAGAATTCGATTTTTTTCATTTCTATATAGAGAACTATTATTCTTAAATAAAGAACTAAAATTCGCTCATTCTTCGAGAAGAAATAACTCGTTGAACTGTTCGTGAACGGATTGCCCATCTCTAGTGTGTTCCAATACTATATTAGGCTAGTATAGTCTAAAAAATGTATACCTAAAGTTAAAAATGAACAAGAAACAATTTTCCTCCCGATTCCATCTAACAACATATACGATATTCTTTCAAAATTGAATTTTGGCGAAACAGATCAAAATCCTTTTCAATTCTTAAAATGGACTCTTGTCGCTCTGGAAAAACAACAACAATCTATGCCTCTAGTGACTGAGATTACCTAAGTTTGATTCTTCGTCGACATCAACACCCGCATTCTTGTGAATCCTACTATGAAATCCATAGGTAATGATGTTTAATATAAATTAAACATAAAACATTCACTTAACAAATCAAACCATCTTCTAAACCTTTCTAAGGGTTTTCACAAACTCTCAGAAACCAATTTTAGCTCTCAAAGAAGGAATACAAATCCTCATTGCAAACGGTGGACAAGGTCCAAGTCGACAGCTTTTTAAATTTTATGAATCCTATTTGAATCAATACCAAGATTACAACACAAGTATTGTCTCAAGATGACATTACTAAGACAAATTATGATGAAATTCGGACAATCATTAACCCACTCAAAAACACGAAGGCTCCTAAGAATTTTTCATATTTTTTTTAAACATGTTACCTGATTTTTCTTTTCCAATTATACTATGCAAAATTTTTCTGAAAATTAACAGAAATCCAGCAAATGCATCCGTTGGATGTGCTGTTGTTGATAACAACTAAGAAATGTTTTCTGATCCATTAAAAATTGCTGCCAAACCCTTACAATTGTTGAACGAAACATGGGATGTTGGTCCCATCTCCAATGGATTTTGTACCATAAAATCTGTGTGGAACAATACGATTTTTCAAAACTTTTACTGAACTTCGCACTTAAACACAAAATGAAATATATGGCTCCAACTTTTCATTTGTTTAATCAGGAAAATGATGATTTACTACGATTAGGGCTAGTAAATTTTTTCCAGGATATGTGCTAAAATTCCCGACTTTTTCCCGGTTTTTCCCGGTGAAACGAAATTCCCGACTTTTTCCCGGTTTTCCCGATTTTCCCGGTCACTTGCCACCCTGTGTGTGGCACGATGGCCTGGTGTTTAAACTCAGGGTTGTTACGAAAAATTTCAAAATTAAAACGCGCGAAATCCGCGCGAAGTCGAAAACAAAAACGCGCGAAATCCGCGCGAAGTTGAAAACTAAAACGCGCGATATTTCAGCGAAGCGTTTACACCACTATTTTTGTGCAGGTAATGCTTACCGCAGAACTAACAGTGAAAATTAAATTGCTTACAGTTTTGCGATTTTGAAAGAAGTTAAACAGATTTCAGCAAAGACAATTATTTGCTTCGACATCTTCTTGCTCGGTAAGCTTGTCCTTCTCGGAAAGAATAATTTTAAGTTCGACCACATCATGATGATCTGATTTATTCTTTCTAATGACAGTTTCAATACAATTTATCGCTTCCTGTTTAGCTTTCGTTTTCTAAGGCAGCGCCTTTTCCTGTTGTCGGATTTTACTCTGAATGTCTTTCTTTTCCTCCTCATATTTTATTCTTTTATTTGGAGCATGGAAACGCCCACCGGAGTTAGTTTCTGTCAAACTTGCTCTCCGGCAGGCGTAAAACCTCGTCATCTCTTACATCAATAGATTACAATCATCCAAATGATACATTTCTTAAAATCTAGTGCTTCTACAGCAACTAAATCTAATGAGACAATAACATGAGGAACGATTTCCTGATAACATTACGTGATAAATGGAAGTATGGCTTTGAAAATAGTAAAATCTATGTGCTCTTTGAAATTTAACTTGGAATTCAGAAGAACACCCAGGTCCTTAACAGACGATGCGCGTTCGAGGACAGTTTATGAAATATTATAGCCGAACTTGAATACAAACTTTTTGCGACTAAAAGAGATGACGCAGCATTTTGAGGTATTTGAAACCATTTTGCTGATTTTACACCAATTAGTTAAATTATCTAAAAGTTCTTGTACGTACTCTGAGTCAGCTACAGATTTGATCATATGAAATATTTGAAGGTCATCGACGAACGATAGTTTCATACACTTGATCGAAAAATTTAGATCGTTGAGATATAGTAAAATATAAACGGTCCAATGCGATTTCCTTGAGGAACTCCAGAGGTTACAGTAACTGGTGATGTTGTACAGTCTCTTATTTTCACTATCATTTCACGACCAGTTAGATATGATCGAAGCCAATTTAAATATGATCCATTTAATCCAAGTCTATTCAACTTGTAGTTTGTTATGTTATGATTGATTTTGTCGAACACAGCAGAGAAATCGGTGTTTATAAAATTACTTGTAGACGTGCTTGTAAAGAACATATGATTAAGGAAATTTAGGTTACTAAATTTGTGGAAGTTGAACGCTTTGGCATGAATCCATGCTGAGTCTCAGATATGCAACCAGAGCAACTATGTGTAATTAAATTCAGAATTATATTAATTTCAAACAACTTCGATACAGCGCAGAAAGCAGCAATTCCACGATGGTTAGATACTATACCCTTGTTACTTATTTTGTCGTGAATACGACTTACTTTACTACGGGGGGCCTTTTCTAAATTTACACTGAACAAGAATAGATAGAACTTAATCATGAATATCTCTTGTTGTACTAATCCCAACAACATTTTTTTCTTCATGCTATAGAAAATATCATATGATTAGCAAATTGTGATAAAATTTTCAGTAGCATTAAATAACCACAAATAACTCGAAATCATAGTTTTCTAAAATGTTTGGTATCAACGAGTATCAAAGTGAAAAACTCTTGAGGCTTGTTTGTTTTTCTCGTGTTCGGACGACGGTTTTGATGCAGTTCTCGTGGTACCTCTCAGTAAATTATATATTTAATTAGTAAAGAACTTTTTGATACTTTTTCCATAGAAATTCTTGCTCTGGAAATTAAGAACCTTCCATTTCAGATATCAAAAAGTGTGAAGAGACACCATGTCAACTTTTGTAAACCGGAACACATGGAATTTCTTCCATATTTCAGAAGAAAAAAAAATCCAGAACGCAAAGAGCAATTGAAAATGTTGGATGGTGGAACCAACAAACTTTTAGAACAATTTCTTATCACCACGGATGGAATCCTGTCGGGTCCAGCACTAGATGAACGTTTTAACTTTTTCTTCTCCGCTTCTTATCTTGTCCAACTTCGCTTCGTACGCCTGTCGTGCAAATTTTGCTTTAAGAATGAGATTTTCATCACAAACAAAATTTGTGATAATATTATCGAAAAATAGCATTCCATTAATAAAGTTATTTGCATTATTGAATGTGTTTTCACTGAGACGATATCTTCCATCAGACATCAATATCTTTGAGTGCGAAAAGCTTCTTTCGATTTCCGCTTTAGAATGGGACAACGCAAGTACATATATCGAAATGTTTTTGTAATTCCTGGTAACAGCCTAGCTTAAATAGCGATATGTACCACTCGAGATTGGAGAGTATAAAATCGAAGTTTTGTCCACTAAAGGAAATATTTTCTAGAGCCGCATCCTCGTAAAATTTGGTTTTATCAAATTCACAATTTCGGTCAGTTTGACCTGCTGGCTCGATTGCTGAAACGTTCCCCATCTTTAATTTTTTGGGGTTTCGAAAAACTCACAAGCTTCAAAAATATGTAAGAAACCGTTTATTCTCGAACAAATACCTCACAAGTCTGAAATAATGATACTTGCAATTCGCGCGAAATCCGCGCCATCGCATCAAAATCTGACCAAAAACCGCGCGAAATCCGCGAAAATCGCGAAACCCGCGAAAACCGCGAAATCCGCGCGACCGTAACAACCCTGAAACTGCATCGGTATAATTTTTCCATGTATCTTATTAAAATTATCAAAAATTATCTTGCAGATAGAGCATTCCAGGTTTCTCTGAATAATGCACTTTCAGAAAGATTTACTATTCCTGCTGGTGTACCCCAAGGAAGTATCCTAGGTCCCATTCTATACAACATTTTTACATCAGACATCCAACCTCTTCCGGGTGGTGGTGTTCTGTCGCAATTTGCTGATGATACTGCCATTCTTTACTAAGGTCGTGTCATTAATGCTCGGAAGAATAAACTACAGACAGGTTTGGACGCTCTAACTGAATATTTTACAAACTGGAAAATTGTGATCAATGCACCAAAAACTCAGGTCATCTTGTTTCCACATTCAAGATCTCCAAAACTTGTTCCATCAGACGAATGCCGAATACAATTCGGTAATGAGGTCATCCAATGGTCCGACCAATGGTATCAAAACACCCAACTGGTTTCGATTCCGACAGTAACTGTCGGAATTGACAATAGTGTGCAAAATATGATGAGTGATATTGGAAAGAAATTTCATCAGAACTAAATCGGAATAGTTTTATTATCAATAGAAATAAAAACCTTCATTTTGTGTACTCTACTTTTATTTATTTGTTATTAGGTCTATTGGACAGATGTCTAAATGGACCTATTGAAAGACTCAAGTTTTCACTGACATTCGTGAAGTTATTAATGTGGAAAGTGAAAATTTAATTATAAAATTTCTCAATCCAGAACCATAATATAACTCAAAAAACAGACATCGATGTGAACTTTTCAATTTGTGTACAAAATTTTGACTACCCTTTTTCAAAGTGATCGCCATATAGCAACTCACCTATAGAGCTACTTCGATCAGCATTTGTATCAGCACATGTGGTTGAACTTGTATACAATAATAATTCAAGCGTGCGAAATTGTACGCAATGGTGACTTTTAACCAATATTCATTTGTATGCTTTATACAACTTTTAGAAAAATATTTTGTTACGCGGGTTGACGATTCAAAGCATATGGCGCTGGTCTCTTACAAGTCAGTTGTAGTACTACCTTGATCAAAAAGTTCCCGAAATTTATTCAGAAAATTAAAACTCGAAATTTATTCAGAAAAGTTATGTGCCCTAGCACAAAATTTGGCTAACCCCTAAATGACCATACCTGCATCGGCCAGAAATAGTCGAAAACACGTTTTCGTTCGGCACGTCAGAAAAGACATTGCACTTCGTTGCAAAACAAAAAAGTGTTCTGTAAGTAGCAGAAACTTTACGTCTGCTTAGCGGTTCAAATTGAACTGCCGAGCTTAGCACTAAGCAGTTCAATTTGAACTGCTCTGCACTGATGAGTCAAAGACGAAACGTAAAAATAATGAAAACGGTTATGTGCCCTAGCACAAAATTTGGCTAACCCCTAAATGACCATACCTGCATCGGCCAGAAATAGTCGAAAACACGTTTTCGTTCGGCACGTCAGAAAAGACATTGCATTTCGTTGCAAAACAAAAAAGTGTTCTGTAAGTATCAGAAACTTTACGTCTGCTTAGCGGTTCAAATTGAACTGCCGAGTTTAGCACTAAGCAGTTCAATTTGAACTGCTCTGCACTGATGAGTCAAAGACGAAACGTAAAAATAATTAAAACTCCAAGATTATTCATGAAAATCGATATTGTTCCCTTCAAAGTACTCCCCATCGACTGCAACACACTTATGCCAGCGCTTGATCCAATCCTCGAAACATTTTTTTTATATTCAGAGCCATCGGCGAATTTTCCATAATCCTAGTTCGGGTGCTGAAACTCGTTCCACGAAGCGGTTTCTCAAGTCGACCGAATTGGAAAAAGTCGCAGGGAGCCAAATCAGATGAATTTGGTGATTGCTGAATGATATTCGTTTCGTTTTAAGCCACACGGAAAACCCTCCAATCAAAAAATTACGACCTCGCAATTTTTGATTTTTGCAGTTGTTTTAACTAATAATTAGTTGATTCAACCAATTTGCTATTTGATTTGCACATATTGAAATAGTTGAAAAATATGTTGTTTTTAATGCTGTCTAATGTTAAAAACAGCATAAAGCAAAACAAAAATCGCAATGGAAAATCAACCATTACTTTAGTTGAAATTCAAACACGTTTCTTGAACATTTTCATGCAAACGAAATTCGCTTATTATAGGTTTGTAAAACTCGTGAAGAGTAACTTTTGAATGATAGTAAATTAGTAATTGTCAGAATATTAATGTGATGATAAATTATCTACATCTTTACTGCTCTGGCGTTACAAGAAGAAACGATTGATATAAAGTAGTGCTATGCACATAATTGGTAGCCGTTAGAGATATTGCAATTAACAATCCACAAATCCCCGAAAATATGGGGAACGTGCCGTTATGAGCCAATTTATTCTGATTCTGAGAACCCAGTGAATTGTATGCGTTTGAATTTTGGTCTTAAAATCAACTTGATTCTCCATCGTGAAATGCATGTTAATGAATGAGCATCGTGTTATCTGCAAGGCATGCACAAAAATTGTATGAACAAAGTGATTAAATTGAAAATATTTAATATTCATTCATATACTCTGTTGAAACTGTAATTTGCAATAGTGGTCACAATTAGAAAGTTTCGTTGACACCAGCACTACTAAAAGACAGTATATTATTTATATTAATTATTACATATTATATATATATATATATATATATATATATATATATATATATATATATATATATATATATATATATATATATATATATATATATATATATATATATATATATCTTAACATACCAAAATTTCATTCAAAAATCAGAACGTGTATCAATAAGGAATATTTTATTGTCATTCAAAATCAATAATTTTGCTTAAGTTGAAATAACTAATCGTAATATCTAAAACTACTAAAACCGATGCAAGATTCACAAGTTGTTTGCCCACAAATCTGGTGTTTTCCGGCGAATCGCTTCACACAAACGTCTCATATCTCCTCTCTCATATATCTAATAGTCAATCTGCGGTCTACGGTCATCCATTTTTTGATTTTGATGATATTTCCGTCGGTTTCCGATGTCGATGGCCTACCGCTCCTCTCATCATCATTCACAGACTCACGGCCACTTCTGAAACGTTCGTGCCACTGATAAACGACTGTTTTATTTTTTCCGAGTATCGTTGTCGAAACACTCGCATTGAAACCGTTTTTAATGCAAAATTCAATGCAAAGTCTTTGTTGCAAATAAAATTTTGTAAATTATATAAATACAGCGTAACTTTTACAAATTTCCAGGTATCAAGTTGAAAATTCAATAGAATATTAATGACAGATGTGGCAACCTAAAAAAGGCTTTACTTTGTTCTAGTTCGGATGTTTGTTCTCTGTGATTCAAGAGAGACTAATTTGTTAAACAAATTAGTACAGCATTGTAGTGAGTTGAAATCCCAAAATATATATCTTTGTATTCCTCGGTTAATTCCGCAGGACTGAAAAAAACCATCATACCTATATTTATCCTTCAAATCAGTTTGTTCAATGTATAAATCAGATTCGAACATTGAAGAAGCCTACAAGGAGAACATGGACAATAAAAGTGTCCTGAATCAATCGAAACACGTGATAGTCGGATTGTGTCAATTCTGGACTACAATGCGTGTACGGTAAATTATCCTTCTATAACAATCGGCTCCTCAAGAGCGGGGTAACGAATACTCGCGATCGGTAAAATAGAATAGTTTGATTCTGTTTTTCTCACGCAGAACTCAGCATTGTCCCTCGTGTTTCGTTAAAATAAATCAGCAGACCATTGGTACGAATTCGATTTCAATATTTTTCACAAATGAGTTCCATGTACGCTTCGATACGAATTAACGATGTGCTGCTAAACTACCGTTATACGCATAATTGTCTCATATACATATATAGGAAATCCTATAGAGTTTGGGACAATTATGCGTATAGTCGGCAGTAGAGGACTCAAAAAATGAGCCATAATAATTCTTAGGTTTCAGAAAATGCATTTCTGAAACATGTATTTGAAAACATGGCACCACTTCACCGGCGAAGTCGTCCGTTGATAAACCTCTTAGTAAACTCGGATTATCGCAGTTGGAACCGACCAAAGACAGAAGAATCGTATTCATCCGAGTTGATTTCAACACTATTTTACGGCGGGGAGATGTTACCAGTTTGCACTACCAATTACCAAATTGATTATCGCGAAAAAATCTCCACTAACGCACAGATCAGCTGATAGGAAGATTTCCGAAGGTCAAATATGTTGATGTTATTGTAGAACCTGTTTTTTTTTGTAAATTGCCGTTCGATAGCCTGACTCACAGCATCGTGACATGACTTTCGCCGATAGGTTCAACCGATAATTAAAATACATGGTATGCTACTGAATGAAACGAACAATGGAAATGCAATAGTGTCACAACAACGGAGTACCTACATAGCATTAGAACCGTTAGGCAAACGTTCGCACGTTGACGCACGTCACTGCATTTTACTGGTCTCTGCATATTTGAGTGCAAATAAAAGTATCGAGCGACTGTTGGAAAGTATGTCTGTGCAAAACTATCAAAGGCGAACAGTAGAGTTGATGCGATATAATTGTAATTGAATTAGTATCAATTGTGAACGAAGCACTTTGCTGTCGCTGCCACTGGTTCGATAGAGGTGTGAAGTTGATGCTGACGAAAATAGCTTGTGACTGACAGCATGCTCGATGAAATATGATTCAGGTTCATCGGTTGCTGTCACAGGTAAACTCATAACTGATCAGCATTATGATCTTGGATTAAATCACATAATTAAAGAATAAATCTATTTGTTCTTCGTGCCAAATTTAAAAGTATGTTGCAAATATTGTAAAATGTTAAATTTCTGTGTCAGCAGTGATTCCGATTTGCAGTTGTAGGCACACACACGCGATACATTCATTTATAACAGCAAAACTGACAGCATCCGGATCCCAGCTGCGCTTCGAACGGTAAACACCCAATCGAGCCATCGGATCAGCACAAAACCAACTGACAGTATTCGCCTGAAGGTATACTTCCGTAACACTTCTGTCGGCAGTATCACGTATTGAATTTGCAAGTGCTTGCTTAGTGCCAAATAACAAGCCGAAGAGAGTGAGTTCTTGCCCGAGTGACTATATATTCAGAGAGAGAGCATATTGAGGTTACTTTGTCTCATTCGGACGGTATGCACGTTTGTGTTGATGATGTTTGCCGTCTGTTACAGTGCTGCATCTCAAGAAGCATAAACCCAGTGCATATCTCACTACTTACTCGACACAGGCAGGCAAGGCGGAGTGAAAACGAGTTTTCCCTTCCTGACCCCGGTCTACTGGGGCTTGAGTGTACGTGTGGGTAAACATTTTACAGGTATGCAAACGCAATATGACAGCCCGCGCACGGTATGAAGCCCGTAACGGTTGAGTAGGCGCGCACTTGGCAGACAACACCAAGGGAACAAGCTGCAAGGCAATGGCTGAGAAGCGATCCGAATACCAACGGCTTGGTCTTCGTCTTTGCTTCATATTCGCGAGTGTATGTGTCGGGACATGTATTGACGAACTAAATCGTATTTTTTTCTCTTAATGGTAAAAATGACTCATGGATCGAGCCGCAGATAGTGGCTTTCTCAGGGAAAATAAGTGTAGGATAGATGCCGGCTATGATTGCGCTAGAATACTCCTGGTTCATCGATCTCCAAGGTCTTTCGTATGAAGATTTTTTGTCGATTCACAAAATCATAATTGTCCTATGAAACGCGCTCAAAAATTTCCCTTACGAAGATTGATTGATTG
This sequence comes from Malaya genurostris, assembly GCF_030247185.1. Lineage (NCBI taxonomy): Eukaryota > Metazoa > Arthropoda > Insecta > Diptera > Culicidae > Malaya > Malaya genurostris. The sequence goes on from NC_080572.1 coordinate 107,545,621, forward strand.
TGTGAGCTGTGAAAGATTGCACTTCTTAGCGTCCAGAATTCAAAACGGTGTTTTTCTATATACTGAAATACGACTTCTTCTAAGCAAACATATTCATAATGTATTTTAATAATAAAAAAACTATATTTACAAAGTCTCTGCTGCAGAATGAAATTAATTGCAACTTGTTCCACAAAGTTGGCGAATCTTTCAATTTGTCCCTAGGCTGGTGTCTGAATGCAAGGCAATACAATTGTCCGGTTGGAGAGGGGGCGCTAGTATACTGAAGGGACTCTCTTAAAATATTTGCGTCAATATACGTTTTCTATCCGTGAGGCGGGGCTAACGAGAGCAGAATTACAATGAACAGAATGTCTTCATAGATTGATTCTTGGCAGTTCGTGCTCGCATCTCACCCGACACAGTCGAAAATCGTTTACGGTCGAAACAATAGAAACAAAGACAATACGCCAGTGAATAATAGAGTGTACGAAATGATCAAATACGATTTCACAAAGCCTGAAACTTGGCCTACAAGACCGAATTCAATTTGTATAGATTTCAAGCGTTGCAAAGTTCGATCAGCAGCAAATGAAATTGAAATCTTATTTAAAGAACGAATGCATCTAGACGCTAATAATGTAGCTGAGATTCAATTCAACAAGGCGTCTAACTGTGTATACATTAAGTTTAAACGTGAAAACGATGCATTTGCATTCGTTTCGGTTAACAACGAGGTGCACAGCATTGAGTGTGACAACATTAAATACAAAATCCCTGTGCACATGGTGGACAATGCCATAGAAGTACGCGTGCATGACCTTCCCCCGCAGGCCACCCGTAAGTTCGTTCAGGAGAATATGTCGCAGTACGGTAAAATCCTTTCTATCGAAAGGGAAGTATGGCGGATTTTTTTCCCCGGCATTCGGAATGGCGTGCGAGTTGTGCGTATGCAACTACGTAAGACAATTCCATCTCACATCATTTGTGGTCAAGGTGGGACACGTCCGTGTAAAACGTTGATTACCTATGAAAATCAGCAGGTTACATGTCAGTTTTGTGAACAACCTGCACACTACGGTAAACCTTGCACTGACACTACGAAAAAGACATCTTCAACCAAAGACAAGGTCAACCGTGCAACAACGAAAACTAGTGAGCGCAGTACTCATGTTTCACCAACCAGCAACTGCAACCAATGTACAACAAGGCGCATCTAAAGCAACTAGCAACGAGATCAAGACTACGAACAACAAGGAAAACGAAACGAAGACGGACACCAACAACAATACAACCGATGAGGCAATGGATGACGAGACGAGCCACGAACAAAGTGCCCCTCAACCCTCGCAGGAGAAATGGAAGCTCTTCTCCTCCTAGAAAAAGAGTGACAACGAGATCCACTTAAAAAAAATGTTTTTTTTAAATTGGCTAATTCGGCCACGTAAAGCTTGTACACAAATTGGCTTAATCTCTAAAAAAATAGATTGATTCTTATACATTCGTCAAAACTCAATCACTGACTGACTGACACTCAGTCGGCGCTATTATTGTCAAATCTCAAGTAAAGCAATGGACTCAGAACAATTTCATATTTTATTTTTTCATTGCATTTTGATGAGAAAAAAAAAACTGTACAAGTTTAGCAGTGGCTTCAAAAGTGTTATCCGGACTCTGTTCCAACGAAAAGAACCATTTGTTATCGGTTTGCTGAATTTATCCTTCGTATAGTTCAGATCTGACCCTCAAAGACTATTCTCGAAAAAGGCTATTCTCGAAAAAATTCTCGCCGGTAAGATATTCAGCTTAAATGGAGAAGCAATAGCTGAATGTGAAGCCTATTTCAAGGTAAAAGGAAAGTAGTACGGCATCGAGAATTTAGAGAAGCGTTGTAATGATTTTATTACATAGATGAATAATATCGATTTTTGGCAAACGACGAGTGATGTGTTAAGAATATAATTTTGATTTTGATAAATAATAATTTTAATGTTAAAAAAATTGTCAATTACAATCGTTCCAGTTGATGCTCCAGTAAATGAAAATAGTTTGGTGATTGCATTAATTTCGTTTGATGTACAAGAAGTACTAGATTCACTAGATATCGATGCAGAACGGATATCTTTGTGTTTAATTGAGAGTGGTTTTCTCGGAGTTTGAGTTCAGGGCCTAGAGAAGCGAACTGACTGTTTTCAAAATTGACATATAGATAACTGATACTATTAGGTTAGGAAATTGTGCAATTGTTACGTTTTGACGCAGAAAATCTCTACGGCACCGTCTTCTACGTACACCGAGATTTTATATTTAAAGTTATCATATTCGACACTGTGTACGTCATTGTTAACCAACACGTATGTTATTGCATCATTTCCACGTTTAAATAGGAAATACATATACATCAACTTCAAGTTTTGTTAAATTTGATTCTCATAAAATTCATTACGTTAGCTATAGCTGCATCAATTTTACAACGTTTGATATTGATGCAAACCGAATTTGAGCGCAAGAGAAAGATTGTGACTTTCGTTTATCGGTTTCGGTAAAGTCTTTTTGTTCCCTAAAATGGTTTCATATATAGCTTGTATGTACGCTTTTTGTAACCGGGGGCCCAAAACGAACTAATTCTCAGTACGCTTTCAATAACTTTGTAGATTTTAAAGCATCAGTTATGGGTTGCCTAATATTCAGGTTTTAAGTTGTTATTATTCTTTATTCGAAATTGACATAGAGTAAATTTTATGTAAAATTATCAAGTTGTTCCTGACATATGGTTGCTCGAAGTGGAATTGAAGCAAAAATTTCATAGTGTTAAAGGGTAAGATATTTTATTCAGATTCGACTTCTCGTTTTGAAATACCATAGTGATGAGTGTTGAAATCATCAATTTGAAGAGAAAAAATTACCTTAAAACTATTCAGTAATCCCTTCTAGTTTGAAAATTTTTGATAGTTATGTACTCAACAAATTTACTTCCACTACACCTTCCTAGGCTAGTCTACCAAAAGTATACCATGACAATGCCAGAAAACAGACGTCATGACGTTTCCAACCCATGGAGTCTTCCTAGACCGCTTCGGAGCACTCGTAACGATTTCAGTTCATTATCGGGAAATCGGGCGCATAATAATGGATGTAGGTTTTATGAGCAGTCCGAAATGCACTCTTTTTCGCCCTGAAGAAGCATTTTTTATGTTTTTTGTCGTTTTGCCTCCCAAGAAAATGTTTTTTGCGAGAACGAAAATCTTGTTTTTTTTATAAAAAACCTGTTATAATCCACCTAGTGGTGTAATGATGCCTTTCTCATATCAATCATACTATCATATATAATACTGTGGTATTCTTCAAAATTATTTTTATTCGATTCTTAAAAGAATAACCGAAATAGATTTGTTTAACCGTCTTCTGATAAAAACTTTCAAACGGAAAAGATTTGAGGTCGATTTAGAAAACTTTTTATGGTTTTACGCTGTTTTCAGTGATGGTATAAAATTTTTAACACACTTTACCCTATAACCCTTATTCTGTATAACGTCATAATTATAGCTAGCTATAATTCGATCGAAAAATCAATACGTTATTCAGAATAAGGGCGTATATTTCCGGATCCGGAAGTCGGATCCTGATGAAATTCAGGAACTACGTATGGGACCACAGGACCTTTCATTTGAACCTAAGTTTGTGAAAATCGATTCAGCCATCTCCGAGAAAAGTTAGTGCAAAAAACGTTACATACACACATACGCACATACACACACATACACACACAGACATTTTGCGTACTTGACAAACTGAGTCGAATGGTATATGACACTCGGCCCTCCGGGCCTCGGTTCAAAAGTCGGTTTTCACAGTGATTGCATAACCTTTCTATATGAGAAAAGCAAAAAAAAATTTCCTTCGATTCTTAAAAGAATAACCGAAATCGGTTTGTTTGACCGTCTACTGATAAAAACCATCAAATTGGAAAAGATTTAAGGTCGATTTAGAAAATTTTTTAAGGTTTTTACCCATTTTCAGTGATGGTATACAATTTTTAACACACTTTACCCTTTATTTCCGGATCCGGAAGTCGGATCCGAATGAAATTCAGAAATAACGCATGGGACCACAGAACCTTTCATTTGAACCTAAGTTTGTGAAAATCGGTCGCGCCATCTATGAGAAAAGTTGGAACACATATTTTCTTTTTTTTGCACATTTTACCCCATAACTCCCGAACCGGAAGTCGGATCCAAATAATATTCAGGAATTTTCTATGGGACCTCAAGACCTTTCAATTGAATCTAAGTTTGTGAAAATCGGTTCAGCCATCTCTGAGAAAAGTTAGTGCACTTATTTTCACAATTTTTTGCACATTTTACCCCATAATTCCGGAACCGGAAGTCGGATCCAAACAATATTCAGGAATTTTGTATGGGACCACAAGACCTTTCATTTGAATCTAGGTTTGTGAAAATCGGTTCAGCCATCTCCGAGAAAAGTTAGTGCAAAAAAACGTTACATACACACATACGCACATACACACACACACACACATACACACACATACATACACACATACACACACACACACATACACACACACAGACATTTTGCGTACTCGACGAACTGAGTCGAATGGTATATGACACTCGGCCCTCCGGGCCTCGGTTCAAAAGTCGGTTTTCACAGTGATTGCATAACCTTTCTATATGAGAAAGGCAAAAATTACATATAAAACATGTATGAATGTATAAGATGTGAAAGAACAATAAATAAAATTGGTTGATTGGCTCGGGTTCCCCCTCTACGTACGTGCCTGATTCAACATGAGAACACTATTCCCATAAAGATTGCAATTAAGTTTGATCCGGAATGGAGATTTTGAATCTCATTCAAACCAGTTCTGCCAAAACATCAACAGGACAAAACCAGAATTATTGTAAATTAGTTTAATGCCAAAACTATCACATTACTGTTCTACTGTAAATGATGATTTGTTTCAAAATTTACTTTTAGTATTTTTCATTTGGCTCATATTTAGCATAAGCATTCTTTTGACTCTAACCACCAGGGTGTTGAGTTTTTGCATCGATTTTTTTTACATATATGGGTGTGTTGTTTTTGACATCGATTTGTGCATAATTTAATTGTGTAAGTGATAGGTGATACTTTTTTTTTTTTTTTTATTCAATAATATAATATAATATTAAGGCACACTGCTTAAGCTCTAAGATGCCAAGGGTATTTACTAATCTTAATTATCGTCTAACTTAAAACTAGAGTAGTATCATTATGTAATATAGTATCTGGCGATCGGTAGTGGCCGGTGAATTGAATTTAGGATGAGATGATTCCAGATGGCGATGGTAATTTTCTATGTTGGCCGCATTCTTCGGTCCGTGAGGGTCCGCGGGAAACACCCCCAGGCTACGAAGGCCCGGCGGGTGGCCCGCATGCTGGTCATTGACTGGAGCGGTCTTCCGGTGATGGTGATGTTACGGAAGAGAATGAAAAAAAGAAGTAAATATTGTGGGAAACGGGGTAAAAAAGGGGTGTGGGAACAAAATGTTTGAAAACGACAGAGATCTAATTAGTTGCCATCGAGATGGTGAAAAAACAGGGAAAGGGGAACGAAAAAGTTAGTGACAAAAAAAAAGATCTTGTTAATTCCAATGAAGATGGTGAACAGGGACGGGGATCGAGAGAATCGGGCGGATGTTAGTGTCGAACCTGTAGGTGGAGATTATATTTTCTGAGCGAGGAATAACACATTACACTTGTATATCAATGTGTTTAAGGTACTGGTATATGAGAAGCATATATGAACTATCCCGACTCGCCAACACATCCCGAACCGGCACCTCAGGCGGTCTACCTCGGGCCCTGAGGGATTCCAGTAGCTTCGACCTGGCGTCACGATACTCTACGCACGACCACACGACATGCTCGATGTCCTGATAACCGTCGCCACAGGTGCAGAGCCCGTTCTCCACGATCCCGATACGCCGGAGATGTGCGTTGAATGTATAGTGATTTGACATGAGCCGTGACATAACGCGAATGAAATCACGACTCATGTTCATCCCCTTGAACCAAGGTTTCGTCGATACCTTAGGGATAATGGAGTGTAGCCATCGTCCCAGTTCGTCATTGCTCCATGAAGTTTGCCAACTTTCGAGAGTTTTCTGACGAGAAATACTGAAAAATTCATTGAAGCAGATTGGTCTTTCATAAATATCACCTTCCAATGCGCCCACTTTAGCCAATAAGTCTGCCTTTTCATTGCCCGGAATGGAACAATGCGAAGGGACCCAGACTAACGATATTAAATAAGACCGTTCAGATAAAGTTCTCAAATGTTCCCGTATTTTCCCCAGGAAATATGGGGGATACTTTCCTGGCTTCATTGCCCGGAGAGCTTCTATTGAACTTAGACTATCCGTGACAATGAAGTAATGGTCTTTGGGCATGGTTTCAATGATCTCGAGGGTGTACTGAATAGCAGCTAATTCTGCGACGTAAACTGAAGCCGGATCACTGAGTTTGTAAGAAGCGGTGATGTTTTGATTGAAGATGCCGAAGCCTGTGGACTCGTTGATGTTTGATCCGTCAGTGTAAAACACCTTTTCACAGTTGACTGTTCTAAATTTATTATAAAAAATATTTGGGGCCACTTGAGGGCGCACGTGATCCGGAATTCCACGAATTTCTTCTCTCATGGATGTGTCGAAAAACACAGTAGAATCAGAAGTATCCAAGAAATGAGCACGGTTGGAAACAAACGAAGAAGGATTAATATTCTGAGCCATGTAATCAAAATACAAGGACATAAAACGGGTTTGAGAGTTAAGCTCAACTAACCTTTCGAAGTTTTCAATCACCAGAGGATTCAAAATGTCGCATCGAATGAGCAAACGATATGAGAGATCCCAGAACCGGTTTTTCAGTGGAAGAACGCCCGCCAGCACTTCGAGGCTCATCGTATGAGTCGATTGCATGCAACCCAAGGCAATACGCAAACAACGATACTGAATTCTTTCCAGCTTGATGAAATGAGTGTTCGCCACTGATCGGAAGCAGAAGCATCCATATTCCATAACGGACAATATCGTTGTTTGGTACAACCTGATCAGGTCTCCTGGGTGGGCACCCCACCATGATCCGGTTATTGTACGAAGAAAGTTGATTCTCTGCTGGCATTTTTGTTTCAGATACCTAATGTGACATCCCCAGGTGCCTTTGGAGTCGAACCAGACCCCGAGATATTTGAACGTGAAGGCCTGAGCTATGGTTTCACCCCCTAGTTGAAGCTGTAATTGTGCTGGTTCTCGCTTCCTCGAAAATACAACCAGCTCAGTTTTCTCCGTAGAGAACTCGATACCCATTTGAAGAGCCCATGATGATAAGTTGTCGAGAGTATCTTGTAATGGTCCTTGGAGATCGGCAGCTTTGGGTCCTATAATAGACACAACGCTGTCGTCGGCAAGTTGTCTTAGCGTGCAAGATGTGTTGATACATTCATCGATATTACTTACGTGAAAATTGTATAAAAGGGGGCTTAAGCATGAGCCCTGAGGAAGACCCATGTAGCTGAATCGTATTGTCGACAAATCACCATGCGCAAAGTACATGTGTTTCTCAGACAATAGATTATGTAAAAAGTTGTTCAAAACTGGCGAAAGACCATGCTGATGCAACTTCTCAGATAGGATATTTATAGAAACTGAGTCAAAAGCCCCCTTAATGTCTAGGAAAACTGACGCCATTTGTTCTTTACGAGCAAATGCCATTTGAATTTCTGTTGAGAGCAACGCAAGACAATCGTTCGTTCCTTTGCCCCTGCGGAAACCAAATTGTGTATCTGAAAGTAAACCATTAGTTTCGACCCAATTGTCTAGACGAAACAGAATCATTTTTTCGAACAATTTCCGGATACAGGAAAGCATAGCAATCGGCCGATACGAATTGTGATCGGAGGCTGGTTTCCCTGGTTTTTGAATGGCGATAACTCTGACTTGTCTCCAGTCGTGTGGGACAATATTACCCGTGAGGAACTTGTTGAATAAATTCAGCAAGCGCCTTTTGGCGGGGTCAGGCAGATTTTTCAACAAGTTGAATTTTATTCTGTCTAATCCCGGGGCTTTATTGTTACACGACAAAAGTGCAAGTGAAAGCTCTACCATCGAAAACGGTGATTCGTTTGAATTTGGTGTCGCGGCGCGGGTGATCTTCTGTTCCGGAACAGAGTCTGGGCATACTTTTTTAGCGAAATCGAATATCCAGCGGTTGAAGTATTCCTCGCTTTCATTCGTGGTGTTATGATTGCGCATTCGTCGGGCTGTGTTCCAAAGAGTGCTCATAGATGTTTCTTTCGTTAAGCCGTCTATAAACCGACGCCAGTAACCGCGTTTCTTGGCTCTAATCAAGTTCTTAGTTTTAACGTCTAACGCCGCGTAATTCCGGTAATTATCAGGTGTTCCATTTTTTCTAAATACTTTATACGCGGAGGCTCTCTCCGCGTTTAAATTTGTGCACTCTTTGTCCCACCACGGGTTGGGAGGACGGATGTTAGTTTTTGCGCCGGGTACACGTTTCGTCTGAGCTTGAATCGCAGTATCGAGAATCAAGCCAGCCAAAAACGTGTACTCTTCCTCCGGAGGAAGTTGTTGAGTTCTTTCAAGTTTCTCAGATATCGAGGTCGCATAGCTATTCCAATCAATATTTCGTGTGAGGTCATACGAAACATTGATTGTCTTCGATGGTTTTAAGCCGCTGGTGATTGATATTACGATCGGTAGATGATCACTACCGTGGGGATCAGGAATTACCTCCCACGTGCAATCCAACCGTAGCGATGTCGAGCAAAGGGATAAATCCAGCGCACTTGGTCTTGCTGGTGGTGCAGGAATCCGTGTCATTTCTCCCGTATTCAATATTGTCATATTGAAGTTGTCACAAATATCATGGATCATAGCTGATCTGTTATCGTCATGAAGACAACCCCATCCCGTACCGTGTGAGTTAAAGTCTCCTAAAACCAACGTTGGTGCGGGAAGGAGTTCTATGATATCACTGAGCCGCTGATGCCCAACCGAGGCTCTAGGGGGAATGTAGATGGAAGCAATACAAAGGTCCTTACCTTTGATTGTAACATGACATGCGACAACTTCAATACCTGGTATCGAGGGGAGGTTAATTCGATAAAAAGAATAGCACTTTTTGATCCCTAAAAGTACTCCTCCATAGGGATCATCTCGATCCAGGCGAATAATGTTAAAATCGTGGAAGTTTAAGGATATTTCAGAAGTTAGCCAAGTTTCGCACAATGCAAATGCGTCACATTTCAGATTATTTACTAGAAATTTAAAAGAATCTATTTTTGGGATGATACTTCTGCAATTCCACTGTAAAACAGTGATTAGATCCGTGACCTCGGTGGATGATTTAGCCATCGAAGGATACAATCGCTGAGAGAAGGGGCCAATTTGCAGTCAACTGCTTCAAATATGTTTTTACTGTTGGCATGAAAGCAATTAAAATGCTTCTAAGAGGGTCTGAAATATTGAAAGTTGTAAAAATCCAGTCCACAACATCAGAGAACTTGATAAGTCCAGCACCTAGTTGGTTCTCTGGTAGATTTTCTGGGACGGTTGGGGATTTTGTAGTCCCGGGAAGTCGTGGGAATTCCATCTCGGAATTGAGTTTTCCGAGACCAGGAGCTTTTTGCTTCGGTGTTGTGTCCCGATTCCCGTTAGCTGTAACTTTTCGAAGCCCTTCGGAAGACACCTTCGAACCCTTACTAGGTAGCTTATGAGAGGATTTATTTATTCTTTTCCTACAGCTATGAGGGACCGCCGAAGATGGACCTTCCAAAGGGTCGTCAGAATCGCTCTCGTCAGTTGACAAGCAGGCATATGGGTTCGTTGTCTGTTTAGGAGGGGTGGCACTTTTAAGCATCTCTGCGAAAGAACGCTTGGAGTGCTCCTTTAGGGAACGCTTCATTCGATCACCTCGCAGTTTGTAAGCGGGACAATCGTAGAGGTCATGCGGACCCTCCTTACAGTAGAGACACTTTTCAGCATCCTTACCGCAAGAGCCGTCCGCATGAGCTTCCCCACAGTTAGCACAACGTGGCTTATTGCTGCAATGGGTAGCTGTATGCCCCAGTTGTTTGCAATTAGTACAGTTCATTACTCGGGGTACGAATAGGCGAACAGGCAAACGAACCCGGTCCAAGAGGATGTAGTTGGGCAAAGCAGAACCGGCGAAGGTCACACGATAAGAGTCTGATTGGGGATAGGACTTTGTTCCATCCCCCGCGATCGATACTGAATGCAATCGCTTGCAATCCAGTATCTTGACATTCTTAAGTGAGGGGTCTTTAAAACAACCCGCCCCGTACTTAAGAACGTCCTCGCAAGTCAAACTCGAATCGGTGACCACACCGTCGATTTCTACTTCGCGAGCTGGCACGTAGACGCGGTACTCCCGCGTAAAAGGATCATTTTGAACGAGCTCATTAGCCTGTTTTGAACTGGTAAACAGGACCCTGAGCTTGTCTGGACGTATCTTATCAAAACTTTTTATAGGATTGTACCGCGAGGACAGGTCCCGCGATATTTTTAAAATATTTAATTTTTTTTCTTTCGATTTGGTCCGGAAATAGACCGCATAAGGACCGGCCGGTAGTGCGAGCCCATCCGGATAGCTCTTTATGCGAGACTTTTTATAGTCAAGGGAAGTCTCCATTTGATCATCGGGAACGGGGGGGTCAGAATTTAGACTAGACATGTTGCGGAGCTACCTCCGCACAGAAATAAGTGAATCGGGGAGAAATAGAACAGTCGAATGCAGGAAGGAAAAAAAACTAAATAATGATACTTAACTTAAATCCAACGGGGGCCACCAAGGTCTAGCCCTCGTCGATCGGCGTATCGCCGCTGCGATGGTGTGCAAAAAAACCTCCGAGAGGAAAAAGCACACTCTTTTTTAATCCGCACAGTGATATCACGTACACCGCTGGGCCTGTTTTGATCGATCGAACAATCACCGGCTAACGGTACTGTTTCGATCGTCCGCTCACAACAATACACTGCTTCAGTATATAATGTGCATAAAACCTCTCACAGGAAAAAGCACTATTGTCTATTACACAATAGCGATCTAGTTTTGATCGTCCGGTCACTTTATCACACACGGCACTGGTTTTCAACGCTTTCGCAGTAAACACAAAGAACGTCCGTTCACTCGGAAGGTTGAAACGGCAATGATAGGTGATACTTTGTTGATTGATAAAAAGTGCTAAAAGTGTTTATCTTGCATTATTCTGTATCGTAAAAATAAAAAAAAACTTATGAGTGTCCTGCATATTATTGTCGGCGTTCTCAGATTCAGGAGTCGCTTGGAAATCGCTAGTGACCGTTATGCGAAGGAAGTCGATATTCAGACGACTTGGTCGAATGTTCGGGTTTTTGAAACCATCTAGTATGTATATGAAATATGTGAACATTAACAAGCCATTCTTGAAGGATTTGGCTGAAAATCTATATTTGGTCTGAGTGCAGCGAACCATACTGAGAGTGTTAACACTTTTCTTGTTAGTAGTGCGTCATCTCGTTGTGAATAGCGAAAGTTTTGTTTGCAGCCGCTTGCTGAATAAACGTTCGATCGCTGTATTTTTGCCTTTCTCATATAGAAAGGTTATGCAATCACTGTGAAAACCTACTTTTTAACCGAGGCCTGGAGAGCCGAATGTCATATACCAAAAAAGTAAAATGAGAGAAAAAGTGCACACTCAATTTTCTCTGCTACGGCTTAACCGAGTTTCACAAACTAAGATTCAAAAGAAAGGTCTTATAGTTATCTAAAAACAGAACATTTTATCCGGATCCGACTTTCGGTTCCGGAACTGAAGCGTAATAAGTGGAAAATTACCAATTTCATTAGTATTTTTTCAGAAACGATTGTCAAAAACAGGTACAAATCCCAATAAACTGTTTGATAAATTCTTCTAGTATGCAGAGCTTGTTATTTTGTGGGCACGAAAACTTAATTCGGCACTACTGGTCCCCCCTTTACGGTTGTTCCGGAAGCACCGAAAGTGGTGAAGAAAAGCTCAAAAAATAGAATTTTCTTCGATTTCTCTGCAATTCTTGAACCGATTTTCAGAAATCTTGATTTGAATCATATTGTCTATAAAGCTACTGTGAAATTTCATTCAGATCCGACCTCTGGTTCCGCAGTTACAGGGCGATGAGTGTCAACGTTTTCAAATCGCCATATAGAATGACAATATGTACAACACCGGTACGTGGTGATACGGTGGAAGAAGGAAACACAAAACAACGATGCATGCTTTGTTCTATTTCGTACACGCTATAAAAAAAAACGTAACGGTTACGGATGTCTGCTACTAGTGTGTGATATTGGTAAAAGACGGTGCTGCGGTTGATAAAATTTTTACCGATTTTATGATAAGTGCGACCGAGAGAAAAAAAATGTAAAACCCCGGCTTTACATTCTTTGTTTTTTTTAAATGAAATAAAAAAAATAAAAGAATATCAATAAATTGAAGTTTATTTGAAAAAAATATCCAATTTTCACAGCCGGTAGTGTAGTAATGTTAATAATAATAATAATAATAATAATAATAATAATAATAATAATAATAATAATAATAATAATGATAATAATAATAATGATAAAAATAATAGAAATAATAATAATAATAATAATAGAAATAATATTAATAATAATAATAATCCTACTACATATTCAATGCTGCTGATTTACGACGTTTAACTTGACTTACATATGCAGAAATAACAAAAAAATGCAGGTTCGTTTCGTCTGTTAAATTTCGTTTAATTGGTTTAATGGAAATAGAGCACGAGATAGTAAGTATAGGTTTAACTAGGTTCAAAACTGTTCCAATATTTGTAACTGGCAAACGAACCAACTTCGGCTATTCCGTTCATCTGAATCCGGTTTCGGAAGAATTGGAAATGGTGATTAGAAATTGCCAAAAGGATCTCACTCACTTTTCGTCAAGATGGCCAAATCGATTTTCACAAACTTATAGATTCAAAGGAAAAGTCTTACAGTTTCATACGGAATTCCTAAATTTGTTGTGGATATTACTTCCGGTTCCGGAACTACAGGGTAAACAGGATTTGTTAGATTAAGTCCGAACAAACTTTCCTATTTATATTCAATGAACAGCTGTTTTTGCGAATAATCCTCAGTAATATTTATAATAATTTTTTTGTATTGGATCTCAGGGGCTGGAGTCCAGTAGGAGATTGATAGTACCTATTAGCTCTCTCCGGACAGTACCAGCCTAGATGCCGTGTGGAATCCGGCGGAAAAAAAATGCACCAAGAATAGATCAACTGGGTTCCTGCTTCCATGTCGTAAAAGGAGACAATTGCAGGAGTTTCTTTTTCCTTTCAGTTATCAGATATTTTCAATGTTTCACTTCTGATTACTCTATTTTACTAAATTATCTCTTAATTCAACCTGTCAATTTGCGTCTAACTTTGAAAAAAAGTTTTATTTGGAATGTTTTCTTCTTCCATGTTACTGATTGTCTGTCAGGATTATAAATTGAATGATAAAAAAAATAAATAATCTAAAACTATTGCGCAAATCCGTTGATAATACAAAGTTAATAACAGAGATAACATATATCGATATATTGAACACGTAGTAAAAAACACTTGATATTAATATTTCAAGCAATAAATTAAGATTTTTCTTGGTAGCCGGCTGCCCAGATTAACCAATACAACCAATTAATAATTTTAATAAGTAATTAAAATAATAAAGCGGAAACAATAAAGAATAATAAATAATAAATAATGATTTTATAACAACTGTTTAGAATATGTCAATGCAATGAATCAACTATTTTGTCTAAATCCTATTCACTCGTTTATTTTGTATCACGTAATTTCATTTATAGAAAATAGGTAAGTTTTTATTCGTTATGCGATAGTATTTCAAATCTTTCTTCAGTTTACTCGAATAAGAGCTGTGAATCAAGACTTTCCGGGACTTCAATATAGAATATTGTTGAAACGTTCACTCGGGAAATCAGTGAGTTTAGTGGTGCATCCGAGCATCTTGAAACCGGAACATACTGAGCCGCGCGCGAATAATACCAATACAGAAATTTTTACTAACAAATATCCTTCGTGACACTTGTGGAGTGCGCAGTAGTATATACGGCCTCTAGTAACAACAAGTGTTGGACTAACATCCCTTTCCATTCCTTAGACGATCTACGTTCGGGCCTGGCCGGCGCCGGTACTGATCAATGAATTCTGGGATTACCAGAAGATGTACATTGAAGGATGATTTACCAGTCCCAGGATGGATCATCTAGAAACTCCCTGTACAATTTCAGCTAATCCCGATCAGTAACGGAGTAGCAACCAGGGGTGGTCGCTCAAACTCAATTTTTTTTTGTATTGGATCTCGTTGTTGAGGGGCAGTTTGTTCGTGATTCGTCTCGTCATCCATTGCCGCATCGGTGGTATTGTTGTTGATTTCGTTGCTAGTTGCTGTAGATGCGCCTTGTTGTACATTGTTTGCAGTTGCTGGTTGGTTGGATGGTAGGCTGTTAACTGCAGCTGGTGTACTTTGCTCAATAGGGGTTACGTTGGATGGTTTCGTTGAATGGGATACTTTTCAGTTGTTGGTGACTGTCACAGGTGTACTGGGGTCTCAGTAATATTTATGATGTTATGAGTAATATGAGAAAGACATCATTACACCACTAGGTGGATTAAGCCAGGTTTTAATAGTGAATAACTGCTTATGCAAAATTTGGACCAAATCAGAAAACAATAAAATGGACCTGCGAATACTAATGGAAGCACTCGATTAAATATACTTCACTGTTCCTTTACTTACTATGATAAGATTATTTCTCGAACCACAACAGTATTCGAAGCGTAATAAGTCAATCTCGAATTGGATATGAATTCAACCAATTTGGCTTGAACTGACAAACCTGTTAAAAAATTAACCATCATCGTAACACTTTCTAGTCAACTTCGCAAGGCATCTGCAAAGTAACACTGAATGTTGAATCCTTTTTTACTGTTATCGCTTCGACCGAACCGAGCCAGAGTTGTCTCCGGTTCAAAGATAAAATCATTAAAACTCAATTAATCATCCTCTGACATCCATCATCGCCGATCCGCTCGTCTATCTTTGGTATTACATCACGACAACCCCGTTGCTGTCACTTTTCATTTCCAGTTTTCTATAATTGCGCGCGTTTCGACACGTGCTAGAGCTAAAGCATGACAGTCAGGCCCGTCAATTGTGGTGCTATCTCTGTCTCTGTGATCGTGGCCGAAACGAGTGAGCCGAATCATTCGGCCACGGGGACTGACTGGATTGACAGTTCCATCTCGAATAAATCAAATGGACATGGAAGACGCCGACGACGACGACCGTTTGGCAGTTTCTCCAGCTGGCATGTGAAACATTTCTCCGCATTGGAAATCATTAGAGACAGTGTCGTGTTGCAATTTATGCAAAATAAAATAGAGAAAAAAAACAAGCAAATCAAAAAAGCTCGCATTGCCTGCGTGCGAGATAACTTTCGCCGGTCAAACACACCGGACCAAAGTGGTTGATTACTGACTGATCAACTGACAGCATCAGCCAACCTGACGATGTCGGACCGGTTCGTTAGACAGTCATATTATGACTCATATTGTCCGTCGCACCGGGACGAGAGAGTGATCAGAGCACAGATCGGGTCTTCTGGTGGTGTTAGTGATTTAGGCAGCTAGTTTTAAAGTTTACGAGACTCAAGTTTTCTGTTATTTTTTACTTTTAACTTTTACTGCCGGTTTAGTGCATGTCATAAACCTCATCCGCAGAGATGAGAGTAAATGCGGTGTTGAGTTTAAATGGCAGGTCATTGTTGAGGTTGTGATAAACCATTTGTGGTGATGCATCACATGTAAACTTTGGTTGCATGTGTTTTCTTCCCGTAGCAGAAATAAATTCGCCTACACAGTGAATGGCAACGAGACTAACACTATAAGGCTGTTATGACGACCGAATCGAACCAGCAATACGATACCAAAACGGGAACTGTCAAGCAGTGCCATTCGCCGGACACGAAAGAAGCAATAAACGATGTTAAATGACGAAACAGGTTGTAAATATTGATACTCGTTTCGGATGTTTGACGATTACATCCGCAGGTTGGCGGGTGTTTTTTTCTTATTTCGGTGCTAAAGCCACACAACAGTCGACGTTGCGAGCTGGTGAAAGTGACAGCATCTAAATGTCCAAGCTTGTTTATGACTGCTTCTCGACTGCTCCCATTTTACATCAATCATCACAAGGGCTGTCCGTTTGTTTCGAAGGGGCTTTCTAAATCGGATTGGAGTACGTGCGATTTTTAATTATGCCATTTAGCGGCTGACAGTATGAGATAGAGTGAGTGTTCAGCAGGTTTGCTGTAAGCTTACAATCGATGTGATAACACGGTCGGTTTTTTTTGTTACAGGCACAAAGCATATGTTTCTTGAAGTACATATGTATAGCATATGCTTGCGAGTGCAATTAATGGAATAACTGGAGCATGCGCGCGAATTAACGGGCAAAATACTGAATCGATTGTGTAAAATTTGCTAGTTGAGTGAAAATGGTCTTGATAGTTATATAATTGAGCTAAAAATTAGCGCTGTCTTTACGTGAGCTCACAGAACCATTAATCATGTGGTTCAGCAGCGGATCATTTCAAACAATCTGTTCTTAGATTTAGTTCCGCAGAAAATGAAACTTTCGTAGCCAAGCCATCCGTGCAAACTATTTTTATACTGACAGCACGATTTGGGATGAAGCAAAACACACGTTCACTGGCTCCCACCACTCTCGTCCGTTCTCTTCGACGAAGGCAACAAGACAAGAGCTTGCGCACACGGAAAGCTGAGTGTGACGTCATCGGGTTGAGCATGTTTACACCTCGGACGCGCATTCGCTGGCAATAAATACTAAGCAGCGTGCCAGCGAGTGCTCAACAGAGAAAAAGTGCCGTGAACTTTTCATCAGCAGGCAGAAAAATATAACAACATACATACACGAACAGACCTTCGGCTGGAAGTCAAGCAGACGACACGAGGAAAAGAAATTGATCAAATCAGATTTAAGATGTGCAAATGAGTGTGTGGCCGGGTAGCACAGGGAAGAAAAAAAATCGGCGATTTAGTCGGAACTGCTAAGTGATCCACACACAGTGGCTATCGATTAGTCCGAACGGTTGGTGGATTATTAGTTGCCGAAAGATTGATGCTGAGATGTTATTTCTCGGCACTTAAAATTATGCAACCGAATTTTGTTGTTGATCCACAGCTATTTGAATCAGAGTAAACGAGAAGAAACACAGAGAGACTCGAGAAATATTAATTACAGCCATTGTCGATTAAATGGCTTTCATGACGGCAATTGACCACCATCACGAGCATGGTTTCCTTTTCTCGGACAGTGACATGTCAGCCTTGTACCCTACTGACCGACCCATAAAGTGTGATGTAACTGTTCAGCACTACCGTATGCGAATAGGCGATTGCTGATGGAATTGATACGGAAATTTCTCTAACAAGCTTTTTGCTAATATTTTAACGAAAGCATGTACTTCTTGCTAGTTTGGTACGGTTCAATACAGTTATTTAAGTACTAATCAGTCGTTCGCACCGCACGCGTAGAGCTCTTGGCTCCTGGTAATTTTTTCTGGCTACCTAGAGTTTCATTGATTCAAGGCTTCAGTCTTTTTCAAGGCTACCTGAATCACTAACAGTCTTTTTAAGGACTAACCATTAGTCAGCCTTTCTCAAGGCTATTCCAAGAGTGATATTCTAATATAATCAGTCTTTTTCAAGACTAAGAAATTAATCAGCCTTCTTTAAGGCTAGTTATTCAAAGAACTATTCTTCGAACTAATCAGTCTTTATTAAGACTACCACAAAATCAGTCTTTATCAAGACTTTTCCAAGCTAGGAGTCTAATCGAAGACTAATATGGCCTAGTTAATTTAATTTCAAATTTCATTCATTTCAAAAATGCCTGCGTCCAACCGGTCTTTTTCAAGGCTACCTGAATCACTAACAGTATTTTCAAGGACTAGTCAAGCCATTAGTCAGCCTTTCTCAAGGCTATTCCAAGAGTGATATTCTAATATAATCAGTCTTTTTCAAGACTAAGAAATTAATCAGCCTTTTTAAGGCTAGCTATTCAAAGAACTATTCTTCGAACTAATCAGTCTTTATTAAGACTACCATAAAATCAGTCTTTATCAAGACTTCTAATCGAAGACTAATTTAGCCTAGTTAATTTAATTTCAAATTTCATTCATTTCAAAAATGCCAGCGTCCAACCGGAAAGGCAACAAGCCTAAGGCTAAAAATAATTCAATACGGAGGGGACGGGTATAGCGTGATGGGTAAGTCGATGCCCTTTCACGCAGCCCACTTGGGTTCGATTCCCATCCCCGCACATAGGGTCAGAAAATTTATCTGGCCCGAAGAGGCGAATGACCTTAAGGTTAAAACCTCTATAATCGAAACAAAAAAAAATTCAATACGGAATAAATCACAATCCGTTATTCAACATTTTTCTAATAACATTCACGATCTTATAGAATCAGAATGTAGAAATAAAAGACAACGGACGGATTTCCCTTCCGTTGATTCTATGCCGTCTAACAAGATTTACGAGATTCTTCCTGAATCCGATTGTAGCGACATAGAAGAAAATTTTTCAAAAATTCCCCAAATGGACGCTTGTCATTCTGGGTAGAAACAACAATCTATGCCACCAGTGACGGTGATGATTTCCGACTTCAAAGCATTCCGTACTGAGCTTTCTACTTTTCTCCCGGAAGTAAAAGTCTCATTTCAAATCGGACGAAGAGGAGAATGTCGAGTCTTGGTTGATGGATTGGAAGATTATGAACGTCTTATCCGATATTTGTCAGAGAAACTTCATAAATTTTATTCATATGACCAGACAGACCCTTCAAAGCTGTCTTGAAAGGCTTATCAAATGATCAAAGTACTGATGAAATTAAAAATTTAAATTCGAATTTAAAACAAAAAACAGGTGCGCCTCCAATTCGTCTTCTAACGAAAACAATTTATTGACAGGTAGATCGACCTCGTCATCATCTTCTAATGTCAGTTACGCTAGCGTAACAGGTAAAAATCTACCACTTAATTCTTCTAATGTAAATAATCAAAACACAGGAACGTCTTGCAGTACATCTTCTAACGAAAACAATTTATTAATAGGTAGATCGGCCAAATCATCTTCTTCTAATTGCAGTTCTAATTAACCTACCAATATTCCTCCAATGCCATTCGCTTCTTTAAATGAAGTCGATTTAGGCCATATATAGCGGAAAATAAAATTATCTATCTACAAGATCAACTTTTTCAAATGATCATCCGAATGAATTCGACTTCATCATATTTGAATTGTAGGCAAAATAACAGTAATGGTAAAATACTTCATAATCAACACTCAGCTGGTTACTTAACAGTTCTTCATCCCAGTAATCCGACTTGTTTCTCTTCCGTGAAAAACCCCTCTACAATTGATCTGGTTCTAACAGATCAAAGTCACATTTGTAGTGAACCGATTACACATGCTGACTTTGACTCAGATCATCTTCCTGTAACATTCAGACTTTCCAACGAAGCTTTAATTATTCCAATTAGTTCTATATTCAACTATCATAGAGCTAACTGGTTGGATTACAGACATCGGACATCGGACATCGACACAGCAATTGATAATTTGGATCATTACATTATCGAAGCTAGAAATCTTTCAGTTCCCAAAGCTCAAACTAAATTAAATTCTCCTATCTTCGATGACAATCTTCAACTGCTCGTTCGGTTGAAGAATGCTCGTCGACGACAATATCAACGTTCTCGTGATCCTGCTATGAAAAACATAGTTAAGGATTTACAAAAAGAAATTAAACTTAGATTTACTCTTTTGCGAAATGAAAATTTCGCTAAAGAAGTTGAACAAATTAAACCATATTCTAAACCTTTCTGGAAACTTTCTAAGGTTCTTAAGAAACCCCAGAAACCAATCCGTGCTCCCAAGGAAGGAAATCAAATACTTCTTACAAATGGCGAAAAAGCTCAAAAACTTGCTCAGCAGTTCGAGAGTGTCCACAATTTTAATTTGAACGTTGTGAGTCCTATTGAAAATGAAATCTCACTGAAATATGATCATATTTCAACTTAAGTGTTGTTACAAAACGACATTATTAAGACAAAATTGAAGTGTCTGAGTTTTATCCGGATACGATTTCCGTTTCCGGAGTTACAGAACGATTTTTTTACAAATGTTGTTTTCAAATTTCATTGAAATCGATTGGTATTTCTTTGGTTTGTAGCGAGCAAGACCTTACTTCGATACTACAAGTCACTGATTTTCGGTTCTGGAAGTACCGAAAGTAGTGATGAAAACTAGAAAAACCAACTGTTGGTCAGAAAAACAACCTTTTAAACTCGAACCCGACCCGTACCCGATTAAGAATAACATACTTTTACCGGAACCGGACCCGTATCCGATAATAAATGAAAATCATTACTCGTACCCGACCCGAACCCGAACATTTTCGGATATTCTGGTTCGAATGCTCGAAGTTCGACCAGATTCTCAAACCTGAAGCTCCGTTTAAAAAGAGAAAATCGTCACCCGTACCCAACCTGAACTCCTTGACACAGATGGATATTTTTTTTTAGTTTGTCAAACTTGTTAATCGATGCAAACATGAACTTACTACTACAGGTTCCTGATTTTCGATTCCGAAAGCACCGGGAGTAGTTGTAAAAACCTCCAAAATGGAGCTCACCTCGATTTCTCAGCAATGCATAAACTGATTCTCGCCTTCTCTTATGATAGATACCTTATGATCAAAAAACCAACCGGAATTTTATAAAAAAACGCGAAATTTCAATTTTTAATAAATTTCTTTATTATCGCCTTCAAAGTGCATGGCAACGCTTGATCCAATTTTCCATACAAGTTTTATAGGCCGCCGAAGGCCGAAGGTAACGCCTTTAGTTCACGCAGCGAATTCTCTTTTATGGTCTCTATGGTCTCATAACGCGTTCCCCGCAATGGCAATTTGAGTCTGGGGAAGAGGAAAAAGTCACACGGGGTCATATCTGGAGAGTACGGTGCTTGGTTGATGATATTGGTTGAGTTTTTGGCCAAAAACTGCGACACAACCAACATCAACACGACGCTGTTTTTGAATGAAATTCAGCTCTTTTGGCACCAGCCGAGAAGCGACGCGTTTCAAACCCAAAACATCAGTTAAAATGTATTCGGCTGATCCACAAGAGATGCTCAACATCACAGCAATCTCTCTAATCGGTACGGAACGATTTTGCAACACGATTTGCTTCGCCGAATCAATGTTTTTTTCAGTAACAGATGTTGTTGGGCGGCCAGGGATCTCATCATGATCCAAGCTTGTACGACCACCTTTGAAACGTTTATGCCACTCGTATGCCTGTGTTTTTCCTAGACACGATTCACCAAAGGCCTTTTCTAACATTTTCAACGTTTCGGAACACTTAAATCCATTTGCAACACAAAATTTGATGCACGCACGTCGTTCTAAATTTTCATCCATTATAAAAATCGCCACACGAAAATTTTTCAACTTCTTTGTATAGACGCCAAACAAAAACTAATCGTACGATATGCGGGAATTTTAAAATGAAAATTCCGGTTCTTTTTTATCATAAGGTACTGCAATTTTATTAAGATCCTGTTTCCGGTTCCAGAATTACTGGGTAATGAATGTATGGAATTTTAAAACATCATATGAAGTAACGATGCAAAGTGGGCATAGAACTGCTCCAATGAAGTTTTTTTTCCAAAGTGGGCATAATACTGCTCCAATTTAAAGGTCTTGTTAATTGATGACTAAACAAATCGATGTCGGTTATACCGGTCTCCAGTTTCAGGTATTAGAAATTTTATTCGAATCTGACCTCCTGTTCTAGAGTTATAAGGTGATGAGTGTTAGAAATTACAAGACGCCCTTCAAAACGGCGATGCAAAAAAACATACAAAATCGAAAAAACTGTTAAAAGTCTATTTAGTTGATCATCATACAAACTTCGGTTTTACCCGTCCCGAACTTCAGTTCCAGGAAGGTTATCAAAAACTCTTTTGCATAAAATGGGATCAAGAAAAAGCATCATTACATCACTTGGTGGGTTCAAATAGGTTAAAACAGTAAGAGTTATCCAAAACAGATACGGGCTCAAATGTTTTATGATTGAAAGAGTAAATAATGAGTAATCTGTTGAGACCTTCGTCACTTTTTGTTATTATCTTTACATTTCGCCTTAGACTCGTCAGTGCATAACAGTGTATGTTGAATTGTTATGCCACCTGCAAATCCAACATAAACATTTTGATGTGGAACACAAATCAGAATCTCAAGGAAAAATACACGTAGAAATGTGGTCAGGTTTTAAACACTTACAGCTCAGTCTATTTTGTATCAATTATTAATATTTTTCATCATTTGATTGGAACTATTTCTACGTTTCGGTTTGAATGTATCAAACCACGTATTTACAATTATATATGATTGAAATTTTGATTAGTAGCGAGTAGTGTCCTACTTTGTTTGCTAAAAATCTCCGATATAACGGATTTCCCTGCCATAGACGACGGTTTTGAAGGAGTAAGCGATATATTATAGGGAAAGCATCGCTCTGATTGGTCAATCGATGCAAAAGCGGAGCTGTTGGAAGCACGCGAATCTATAAATAGAAGCAACATTATAGCTCAGTTCTACGAGTAACAAGAAAAAAAGGGCCATAAAACGATTTGAAGCTTTAATTAATATGCTCTGATTTTGTGTCAAGCAAGCTCGGATGAAATTTCATGTTACGTCATTTCGCCTGAGAAATTGACAACTACCCCAGGGTAAATTTTGAATGCTTAAGATTAATTTCTAATTTATATGAGATGAACTCGATTGATAATGAGAAAAAGTTTATCGTTTCAACCGAAATCGCAGTATGGTAGAGAAACTTAACGCTATAAAAATAACTGCTTGCATACAAAACTTGAACACAACCTTGGCGAAGAGAAGCTTGGATATCGAAATCGCAAGTATGTACAAAGATATAATGGCATACATTTGGGATATTGGTGTATTTTCGTCGGCTTTAAAACAAATACAAATCAAGACAAACAATGCTCGGTGTTGGTTCCTAATCAAGATCAATCTAAGCAGACTCTCGTGCAATTGCGGATTCAAAAGTGTGACGATTGATTGAACTGTAGATCATTAGAAATTTTGGTTGTCTTGTTCCACATCAATGGCTCGAACAACCCCATGGGGCTGATCCTTGTAGTTTTTGTAGTCAAAACTCGATTTTATTCATCAATGTAATCTCCTCCAAGAGTAATACAATCATTCCAACGTTTCTCTAACTTTTCGATGCCGTGCCTGTAGAAGGATGTCTTTTCCCACAAAACAGGCTTCACATTCAGCAAATGCTACTTCATTTGAGTTGAATTTCTTCCCGGCGAGCATCAGCGAATAACCGGTAGTCACTGGGGGCCAGATCTGGATTATACGGCAGATGCGGAAGCAATTCGATTTGTAATTCGATTAATTTAATCATCGTTGCCATCGAGTTGTGAATCGGTGCATTGTCTTGGTGAGACAATGTTTTTTTCTTCGACATATGAAGCAGTTTTTCCTTGATTTTTGCGTTTAAACTATCTAATAACGCTATGTAATGATCGTTATTGACTATTTATGTGCATCCCAGAATACTGAAGCCATAAACTTAATAACAGATCTTTGCGTTTCGCCTTCGGCTCGTCAGTGCTTAAAGCAGTTCAAATTGAACTGCCATCTCGTGCCTAGCAGTTCAACTTAAACCGCTAAGCAAACGCAAAGTTTGCACTACTTATGCAACCCTCAAACAATATTGCACAAGTGCTATATTATTTCTGACGTCTCAGGCTTAAACGAGTGACGGCTTATTACTGGCCGTCGCAGAATGTGAACATTTAGGGGTTTTGTTGGTTTGTGCAAAAAGCACTTTGCGTCTGCTTAGCGGTTTAAGTTGAACTGCTAGGCACGAGATGGCAGTTCAATTTGAACTGCTTTAAGCACTGACGAGCCGAAGGCGAAACGCGAAGAAATTGAAACAAAATATGTGCTTTTTGCACAAACCAACAAAACCCCTAAATGTTCATAACAGATGATGATCGTTTTGATTCCAGAGTGAAGTGATGGATTCATGTTTCGTCACATATCGTGGACCTTTTAGTGTTTTCTGGTGTAACCGCCTCAATTGGATGAACAGAACGTTCACCATCATCGGTGTCTGTACGACCACGTTTAAATCCAGTAAACCAGTAACACAAGTGGTTCTTTTCGATAGAGGAGAGTTCGGATAACACTTTTGAAGCCATTGCTGAGCATGTGTAGTTTTTCATCCAGAAGCAATGATAAACTAACGCACGAAATGGTTTAGAATCCCTTGTTTTGACAAAAGTAGCTTTACTTAAAGGGTAGTTACTTTTTTCTGACTGAACGGAATATGTCATGAAATTTCGCACATAGTATACAGAAAGTTGGTACTTCATAAACGTCATATGGATTTGACAATGATAGCGCAATCTGTCTGTCAGTAACACGACTAATTGATTGATGGGATGTATTTTTATTTTCGACAGTCGACGAAACTTTCTGATTTCTGACTGCTTTCTTTGGAATTTGATCCCAGGTAGACTGCCTGAATACGATTGTCTTACAGATTGCGAAGCATACCCATTCCCAAACGCTAAAAGTGTTTACTGTTATAAACTAAAACGAATACAGATCATCGTGACTGACATGATTTCCTTAAGTTGTGGAATTTTTCCAAGCTCTGGCAAAATAAAAATCACAATTTCCTATCGTTCCTAATGGTTTTCTGTCCTCGCCAATTCTCCCGGCAGAATAAATCTTCAAAAGCAATGACTAGTGCAGTTAGTTTCAGCTTTACTATCTCTGTTTTGAAATCTTGTGAAACTTTGCCTTAAAAAAAACATGCCCGACGACACTGCGGTAACCCATCAACTGTGTAACCTTTCTCAGTTATCAACTGAAAGCAGAAATAACGGGGACAACATCAAAACAGCTGTACTTTGATTGCCTCGAGTTTTTAATTTAGTCCCATGGGTTTTACGCCCCTTCAGCTCGCGAGTCTGCTAGACAGATTGGATTTCGTGTTCGCCTCATCAACATAGTAATCTTCGGGGCTGTCGTCATCGAACACATACAACACCAGGAGCACTACTAGTGTGAAACTAAAGTGATCCGAAATTTCTACCTCTAAGTGATTTATAGTACCCGGTGAAAAGTGTGAAAGACACCGCATCCAAATTTGCACAATCATTTTGGTAATGCTCTAGATGGTGAAATATTGGATTGTTGTGTTTCAGTAAAAAAAAATGTAGGATGACGTATATTGAACAGAGTCACCATAGTTGCAGCCAGGCATGTTGTAGGGGGTCAATGTCAATATGTGACGAAACAGAAACTTTTTTGATTGCATAGAAAGCCGAATCTGTCTTTTCACTTCAGACAGAATAATTTTGAATATATGAACCTACGACATTACCAACATCGAATCTTCAAGCTGTGCCAGTAACGAATTTTCCACGCTATACACTTTCATAGCTCGGCATCGGCAAAAACCACTATGAGAACACGAAAACAATGAAACATCGTCATAACTGCAAACTGCAGCGACTACGATTATCTTCGCTTCACTTTTTGGATTTGTTCGCTGACGTAGATAAGTCGGTGTTGCACCGCATGTTGTTGTTCTATTTTACATACAGACAATGTGGCAAACGATGTTTATTTATTAATTTAGTCGGTAAGCAAACTTCTTTTTTTGTCCGACGAGTGAAAGTGCCCACCAACCGAAAGATTTAGCCAGCAGAGAATCCAAATAGTCGACCCGTATCTGAACCTTAATTAATGCTGTTGTCCTTTGTTTAATTTTTAACCACCTCATCTTTCAATGGAAGTTCAACTTAGAGTGACCCAGCACTGGTTTCGTGAGACTGAACGGAGCTAATCTCAGTTTAAGACCCCAAACTTTCACAAAAAGTTTACGCCCAGAATGCTGCAATTGCTCTAATAACAATGTTTTTAGAGGGTGTGTTCCAGCACAATTTATTAGAAAAGGGCAGAGAAAAAATCCTTTCGCTTGTTTAGTAAAATTGTTCGTAATTTAATTATGAAATATTATTTTTATTTGGGTAATATATAGGTACGATCTCCGCGAGGGTCACGTGATAGCACACAGTTGTTTTATTTCTTTTAATTTATTTCATTTTTTAGTTATTATGTAAGAACATCATTAGTTTGAATGAACTTTTCTTTACTGCTGAACGAGAAATAGTTTGATTTAGAAAGCTTGATGCATCGCAGTGGAAATGGAGTTTATGAAAAAATGACAAGAGACAAAATGATAAATCGTTTCTTAATCCACCTAATAGTGTGTTAATGCCTCTCTTTTGTCATTAAAAAGCATTTTCTACAGAGAGCTAATTTAAAAAAAACTAAATAGCGGATCCATCTCAGCTCAAGTAGTATTGTATACGAATATGCTGTCTCTGTTCAATATATTGACTATAAGGTGCATTCGCTCCGAATTTTTGTGTTGCTACAATAGCAGTGTTGATCAATTTTGTTTGCGGTATTTCTTCTGAGAGCCGAAGCAAAGATATTGTATCCGATTTTATCACAATTCGTTGATTGAAAAACGAGTAATCCGCAAAATAATATGACGACTCTACTAATGGACCATTGCACAGTGATCCCAATCATGTCAAAACACGTGTTTTTTTATTTGTGCTTCAGGGGTTAATTTTGGAGTTTTCATGTATTCAGAAGATTTTCTGTTTGAAATAGTCCGCTTCTTTCAATATAATCAAAGTTGACATTAATCCACCTACAAGTGAGTTAAAAAAATATTTTGCATACAATACGAGATAGAGCATTTATGTCTTTAAAAAATTGTGGATCATGTTTAAACAAGAAAACATGCCGAAGACATGAAAACTTTAAAATGCATTGGTGTCGAGATATAATGCACTGTTTATGGAGGACCCCCAAAAAACAAGTATTTTCATCATAACTTTTTCAATGAATTTTTAGAATTTTCGAATTATATTTTAATTATCAAAATACATATTTTTGTCAAAGACTGCATATTTTTAAGTTCACAAACTAAAAAGTTTTTGAGCAATTTTATTACAAAATACTACATATTCAAGTATCAATATCTCGAAGATCTGGAAATATGTGGAACCAATTTCAACAAAGTTTGAAAGTATGGTCAAAACACTATTAGAATAATTAGTAGTCACAACTTAAATTCACTTAAATTTATATGAAAACACACCTTTAAAAAGCATGTTCTAACAGAATCCAATACGCATAGTAGCACCTTAACATACAGTTATTCGTTAACCTTGCATCTTAAATTCAATATTGATCAAAGTAAGCGAGCAAATAGGAGCAAAAAAAAAACAAAAACGGGGAGGTCTCCTGATACAGTGTTCCTTACAATCAAAAAGGAAATACAAACCGGTAAACAGGTTGACAATATATAATTGAAGAAAACGTTGAAAACTTCGTCTACTTTAGGAAATTTTTTTTGCTTTTGTCTGAAATTTTCAATTGCTCCTATTTTCTCGCTTACGTTGATAAATATTGTTAAACCAGTCCAAAACATCGATTGAAGTCGAAGAATTTGGTAAGAAAGCTATTGTCTGGTAAGCAATTATTTATAGCTGCGGTAAGATTTCGAAACCCTTCATCACCACTGCTTCAATGAAAATGTCACTTTCTTCCCGAAAGACATGAATCCACCAAATTGCCCACAACTTCGACCAATTGAGGTATTTTGGGCATTAACGAAGGCACATCTTAGGAAACATGTCTCGGCAGCCGAAACCATTCAACAGTTCGAAAAAGATTGGAAAAAGTGTCGATACTTGTGGCTGAATCGATTTTAACAAACTTATGCTCGTTTGAAAGCTACTGCCATTGATCAAATTCAAAGATCAAAAAGTTGATCAAGTTCAAAGATCAAATGGCTGTGACTTCCGAAGATATGATTGTATAAGTGACGTAACCGACAAAACGCGTTGTATTTTTACCGCTCTATTACCTCGGAGATGGCAAAACCGATTTTAACAAGCTTTGGCCTGTTTGAAAGCTTTTATTAGGCCATTGATCAAGTTCGAAGATCAAATAGCTGTGACTTCTGGTTCCGGAGATATAATGGTACAAGTGACGTAACCGACAAAACTCGTTGTTTATTATCGCTCTTATGTATGTGTCAATATTTCGGGATCACCTCTAATTTCGTAAAGCGCTATTGTTCAAAAGTTTAACCACCACGAGAAAAGTCCCCATGCAAAATTTGAGCTAAATCGGATATGGGGAGCACCCCTTCCCCCGGCGGTTAAAGTTAAAAATTTTCGATCTTGAAAAATCACCAGTGGTGTCTCGTTCTTATGTGCACCTCGTGCACTGCACAACCGGTCAAATGGAAGGAATGAACTGCATCCAATTCATCCTATTCATTCTATTATTTCTTAGATTCTCTATTTATTTGATAAAATCAGGTCAGATGGTACCGAGTAGAAAATAATGAGCGTTTTTGTCCGCAGCACAATAATATGTACAAATTCATCATAAGCTTTTCATATCTCATTGTCATAGCCAATATATGGCGCTCTGAACTCGACCATTTTCCCTTTTGCAGCGAAATTGTGTGTATTTATACACATCTCATATACATTCAACCTAAAATTTCAAGTAACTCTTGTCGTAGTATTAGTGTCTTTTCCGTGCACATGAGTTACTGCACTGATTCAAGACGAGAGGGAGCTTAGCACTGAGATTTGTTGTTCTCTCTGTAACGTTTGGCTCTGTGAGATTGTATGCACACTTTCAGGAGAGGTTTCAGTAGTTTATGCATATGGCAGTTGAAAACAAATTGCTGTATCCAGAGATGGAAGGTTTACAGATTAATCTGGTTTTTTTTTACAAAAAGCACAAATTTTAAAAATAACACAGATTCTAAGATTTCTGAAATAAATCACATACTGACAACGAGTTCCTAAAAGTCTTCAAATTGCTAGGGAAAACAAAGTCCTTCAGAGCGTTTGAAAGTACCGGAACGTTTTTTTTTTGATCTGGCATCCTTGGTTGTCTCAGTTGCAACGTCGATGCGGTTTTATTGATAACATTATGATACGAAATGAGTCCAATAAAAAAAAACTCCATTCCATTGTATTGAAAAACACGAACTGTTACATCTGATATAATCAGTGCACAACCCGTAGATATTCCCACGAGACGTTGCTGAAAATCACATGAGATTTCCGAAATTGAAATTTTTTTTGAGGTCAAACGTCTTAGAATTGCATGAAACGTCGTAATTTAGTGTCATCCCAAAAACAAATTATTATGAAAAAATCGAGTTTCTGGAACTAAGAAAAAATTATCACACGCAGATGTAACTCTCGGTCTCTTTCTGTTTGATCAGAGCTGTTTTCTCTTTTTATCGATTATGTTAGTCCACATTCATGCATCATCATTGTCTTACCATGATAAAATGTTGCAAGAAATAAATCTTCCACTAACTAGGAAAACGTGCCATTTGGACTTTTTTTATATTGATGTGTTGATAGTGTTGATTTTTGCGTTTATCGGTTTCAAATGACCACAATTTTAGGAAAACACGGAATAGATTGATTTCTGATTATCCGCAAAAATGGATACTTCAATACTGTTTAAAGTATTAAAACTGAAAAAAAAACCTGTTTTAATCCTAGTGGTGTAATGATGCCTTTCTCATTTTCATTTTCTCCTGTATAGTAAAGCTGTAAAGTAAAGCGAAATACTACAATTTAGAAAAGTTTAGAAAATATGACCTACAAATTTATTTACGATTCTCTATGAATATTTGAATTTTTGAAAAAAAAAAAATGTACCGGTAGTCGGACTTGAATAAAATTCAGCAGATCTTTTATGGGATTATCAAATTATCTGACTCTTATGGTCGACAAACTAGAAAAATTAACTAGCAAATATAAAGAGGTAGCTTATGAAAAAAACAATTCTTGAAACTGACATTTTTAACTAAGCACCTCCGGAAGCAGGGGTTTAAGCCGAATGAAAATTGGAAATTCTTATGGTATCTTAGGACCTTTCATTTGAATCTAAGTTTGTGAAAATCGCTTTAGTCATTTTCGAGTAAAGTGAATGATTTTATTTTTACATTTTTAATCGATTATTTTCACATTTTTGGTGCATATTACCCCGTAATTCCGGAAGCAGAGGTCGGATTTTTTTTATATCATTTATTTTACCCCGGCTTTAACCATTTTGGTCATTCACCGGGGGAAGTCGGATCCAAACGATATACAGAAACTTTGTTTGGGACTATGAGAACTTTCATTTGAATCTAAGCATGTTAAAATCGTTTCAGC
The DNA here is from genome assembly GCF_030247185.1 of Malaya genurostris. NCBI lineage: Eukaryota > Metazoa > Arthropoda > Insecta > Diptera > Culicidae > Malaya > Malaya genurostris. The sequence goes on from NC_080572.1 coordinate 107,576,188, forward strand.
CATCTCCGAGAAAAGTGAATGACATAATTTTCACATTTTTAATGCATAACACTGTAATTCCGGAACCGGAAGTTGGATCAAAACGAACTTTGTATGAGATCATAAGACCTTTCATTTGAATCTAAGTTTGTAAAAATCGGTTGAGTCATCTCCGAGAAAAGCAAGTGACAATATTTGTCACACACACAGACATTTGCTCAGTTCGTCGAGCTGAGTCGTATGGTATATGACATTCGGCTCTCCGGGCCTCGGTTCAAAAGTCAGTTTTTGCAGTGATTGTATAGTCTTTCTATATGAGAAAGGCAAAAAACTTTATTTGATGAAAATTATTATCGCCGGCACTGGAACAATGAGTATTCGTCAAAGTTGCCGGTGTGGTTTCAATAGAAATGGTTAAAAACATGTTCCAAACATGCGAAAAATCCTCTTACATTTCTTTGTGAAACTTGCAGGACAAAACGTACGCAATCAACTGTCGTCACTACCGTTCCATCGGTATCGGTGTCCCAGAGCGCAGATATGTGCCGGAAAATCCGAATACACACTTACATCTACTACTACTATCCGGAGTAGTCGGAAGCCGTCATTGGATTTCACCTCACCGCATAGTGTTCTGTTGCTGTCAGACCGCCCCGCAGAGTAAAAGTGATGACAAATGAAGGAGTGGAGTGAGAGAGAGAGAGAAGGTGGTACAGTTTCATGTGACCTGGATCATTTTCCGAGCTGCACACACGCAGTCTGCTGTCGTTGGTGCCGGGCAGCCAGCAGTGGCCAAACGAACTAAGCGCTATTATATAACAGCGCCAAATTCGGCTGTGCGGAAGTAGTGGAAAGTAGGCACTCGCGAGAAGAAAGCTGAAAATAGCGAAAAACAGAAAAGCTTTCCATATTATTATTATGCATCCGCCGTGGCCAGCTGCCGTGCGTAGTTTGTTGGATGGAAAATAGTGGAAATTTGTTCCACGCCGCCCCGTTTCTCCTCGTTGTCGTCATCGTCGCCGTCGGTGTGATTTGATGGGGAAAATGATAATGATGGTTTTGTAGCGTTAGTTGATGAAATTCCACAAGTGATATGGAATTCGGTACAACTTTCGGTTCTTGGTTTGAAATTTACAGTTCACACGGGGTGGGGTCCATTAGGTAATACTTACTTGTGTGATTGTGGTTCCGAGCGGGAACGACGTTGAATTTTCAACCTAAACGGACCGAAAGTTCGGGACTTGTTCCGATAAAACTGTTCTGTCCGCTTTGGCAGCCTGTTGCTCTGGTTGTACGACCGGTACCGGAATGTTTATCGCGATAGATACCTAACACTCTAGTGTGGTTGCAGTAAAATTTAACATAACATTTTTCATTCTGACACGGTAATTTCAGGAACACCGGTTTCGTCATCTTTTTTGAAATAATTTTTCTTTTCTTGTCATTTTAAAATTTTATTCGCATTTTCCGCTGCGCTATAATATAAATTTATCATGGAAATAAATGAAAAGTACTTATGCTATGAATATTAAAACATGTTGCACTTGAAAGAGTGCCGTAGAACAAAGAGCCGGGAGAATTTTCAAACATGAATGCATAAACACAGACAATGTGTCAGTCTTGGTGGAAAATCCTTTACTTTCCTGTGCACAGGATTAGAGTCGTCGGTCGGATCTCGCTGAACCAAACGATGATAAGTGTGTAATTCTACTGCATTTACTGGGGCGGAGGAAAAAGTTTTGTCTTGTAATTGTACTTGGATGAAACAGTGAGCAATATTTCGTTTTTTATGCAAGAAAAACTAAGGAAAATCCATTCGCACAATTTATTTTCTGTTACGTGTTACTCTACCGTAACGGAAAGTCATTACGAAAATTGGATAGAGTTTTGGTTGTATAATGATCACTCTATTGAAAAATATTCTAATCAGTTCAGGTTTAAAAGCCAGATCATGTAACAAAATACAGTTCGCTTTCACATCTCATCCAAGTCAGTCGATAAAACAAAACCGCTTACGTTCGGGACGGAAGAAACCAAGTGCAGTATTGTGTAGTGAACAATAGAACGATCTCGAAATGAGCGAACCAAACGAACAAAAGCTACCGCTACTACGAAAGAATACAATTATTGTTGGCTTCAGGCAGTGCAGAATTTGAACTTCAATACAAGAATTCAAAGGTTTGCTTAGGGAGCAAATGCATCTTGACATTAAACGTGTGCATTTACTTCAATGCAATAAGACAAATAATGTTGTTTACATCCAGTTTTATAGAGTTGGATGCAATTCAATTCGCAATAACAATGTGCACTGTGTGTAGCACGAAAACATTAAGTACAACATTCCAGTATATATGGAAGATAGTGCTATAGCAGTGCGTGTGCATGATCTCAAACGTCATCGATCCTTATATTCGCAAAACTATTTCCTAGTACGGAGAGATTCTCTCTATCGAAAATGAAAAGTGGAAGAACTTTTTCCCCGGTATTCTAAATGGCGTACGTTTGTTACGCATGCGCTTGAAAAGGGATATACCTTCTTATGTGACTTTCGGTCAGGATACAAGAATCCCGTGCTTGTTACCTATGACAATCAGATGGCCACGGGAGCGTGAATAGCGAACCACTGCTCTCCCTTCATTCGCTATATAACAGCGAAAGCGCCTCTCCTCCAAGGAAAAAATTTACAAGATCCAGAAGAAAAAAAAAAGTTTTTTTATTGTAAAGCAGCCGCGTTAAACTTAAGTGCTAAAGAGCCGAATAAAAACAACTTTATAAAAAAATGTTACAAAATAGTAAGGAATGCATGTACGAAAGTTAAATTTTTAGACAAACTAAATACGAGTCGATTTCTTCCAAACCATTATGGATGGAGGTTGGTCAATAATACGATGGCATCCGTGTGGAATTAAGTAAAACCTTGCTACTGAACAACGTGAAATAGGTTATATTTGTGTAGTCTATAATAGTTTATAGAATAATAAGTATTTTTTGGCTATTGCTTAAATTAACAGTAATATAAACTTCTTTTAAAGGGCAACTATAACTTTACTGGAAATCTGCTATTTATTATAGTGCTAATTAGCTTATTATTAGATAGCTATAAGTGCAAATTTCTTGCCAAACCAAGCATTGTGTTGGTTGGTTCGTTGAAATCACCTATTACCGAATTAATGGTTTTGTTTCGCATACAACAGTAGATATTTCAACTGAAAACTGTTTAATATAGCACATGAGCAACATAATCGGAACGCCTCACGATCCTGAACTCACAAAAAATTGGAAAATTTCTTATCTGAATTAAATGTTATTCTATTTATAAGTTAAGCCTAGTTAAGAAAAACGCACTATTAAACTATGCATCAACTATGCAATTCAACGAGGAAGACTGGAAAATGATACAATAATGAATAATACTCTCCAGTCTGTGGAAATGAAACGCATTTCAGGAGGGAATTTCATTGAACAGAGTGTCTTTAGACTTTTTCGGTGCAAATCTATTTTTCATAACTACCCATGAGCAATGTTGCTCGAGTATCAAAAATGCAACGAACACCAATGATCATCGTTCGCTTCCCATCTCCTTTGTTCGATAATCGTTCTGGTATTCGGACTTGTCCGTATATTCGGGTGCGAACGAAGTCGACGCTGCTTCGTTGCTCGCACGAAGATCTATTCCTTGCAGTTGTTATTCGCATTGAACATACCCCCGAATGACTTAACACGAATATGGGACGAATATTCATACAGCGATCATCGTCAAAACCTAATTCGCGATGATCGTCTTTGAAACAAGCAAATTAAGACGTTTCCCCCTGCATTATTACCATAGTCTTATGTGTATGCGATGAATCACATCCCAGCACTCTCCCATTGCTGCTATCTCACGAGATATGATGAATTTATTAGATGAAGAATGCTTCGCGAATAATGGAAACCCACGATCATCGCAGTGACGCTATTCGAACCAATTCGAAGAGTAAAGTAAATGAACGAATGACAAACGAATGTATGAAACGAACATGCACGATGTATACCAGCAGCGAAGAATGGATTAGTATATTCGGGTTCTCTACGATTATTGCTTATCTATTTTCACCGTTCTCTCTTTCGTGCAGTGAATAGTTCAACGTTGTTCGCTTGTCTCGTAAGTAATAGAAGCATATTCGCGGCGAAGATCGATGAATGAATTAGTTACACGAAGAATATGTGCAACATTGCCCATGAGCCCTTATATCGCAAATAAGCATACCAAAACCGCTTCTGATCCCAAAAATATTTTCTTCTCTATCATTCGCTTGTAATTTTTTAAATGTCTGAGGGCATCTCGCTTTGATATATTCAGGAAAAAAAAAACAAAAATGCTAGAGTCGGAGCATGAAGATATTTTTTTAATTGAAAAAAAAAAAAATGAGTGACCGATATTCACTTTTATTCGGAATAACGGTGTTCATAAAACATCAAATCAAAGGGAACTTGGATTCGAAGAGCGTTTATATCATTGAAATAATAATTTCGGGCAAATTTGAAATCACCTTCTTATTACGACTAGGATTTCAAGCTCAATTTAGATACATTTATAAATTACTTATACAATGCTCTGAGGTCAATAACTACAGGAGTGCTGGCAGGTTTAAGCAACCGCAGTCGATAAAAAAAAACATATAACTAATAACAATTCTTAGTAATGGCGAATTGAAAGATGAGATTTTCGATTCCAACAGCAGACGTTTTGCCTTTTTCAATACTCGCACAATGAACATATGATGACTCTTCAGGGTATTATAAAACTCAATGCGTAAGGGGGCATGCAATATCCCTAGATTTATCTCAGGATTATGTAGATCATAATTCGTATCAAAATATCATATAGCGTCTTGAAGCCAATTTCATCAGTCTACTATGAACATTACCATGAACTAGAGAAAACATTTCAAAACAAAGAAATCCGAGATTTAGCCAAATTATGCCAATTATATATTTCAACACTAAAAAAACATGTTTACTAAATACAGGGGGTGGGACGAATCGGCCGTATAACCCACGAATGCGTGATGTCGATAATTCGGAAAGACTTCGCGGAAAGTGCTGAACTACGATCATAATACGCTTTCCGCACTTAAGGGTTAACGTAAATTCCACAATATATTTAACGATGTAAAGGTACAATTTTATATACTATCGGTAGAACTTAGAGGCAAACTTTTCGAAACTTAATGGGGAGTTTCATATTTCATCTGTTTGTGTGCGTAACTTCGGAAACCAGCGTAACTACAGAGATATGGGTAAAAAACGTAAAATAAAAGATATTTTTGTGTCAGATGTTTTAGAAATGTATGAAAGGTACAGATTTGGTATAAACTCAAAAGTTATGTTTTTGGAAAAAAATCCAAAATTTTCCAAGGTTCAGAGGAAAAATTTCGGGATAACCCCAGATCTCGACGATTCACGCATTTCTAAGACGAAACAAGAGAAACCGCATAACAAAGACATGTTGAAGTGAAGAGTATAGTTAAAATTAGTTTCAGCTAGGACCCTACATGCAGTGGAAATTAATTAATTTTGTCAGTGCAAGTTTAAATGTGAACATTTAAGGGTGACAATGGCTTTTGTATCAGAGCTGCTAGTGCACTAATGAGTCGAAGATGAAACGCGAAAAAAATAAAGTTTAAATGTAGTATATAAATTGTGAAGAAGAGATATAATGGAAAAATGCTTGTTGAAAAATCGGTTTGAGCCGTGCATTACGAGAATACAAGCAAAGACATGGTAAGGAGTGTATCGAAAAAAGCTATCCAAATACATTTGTGTTGTACACATGTAATTGTGATGGTTTTTTATGCTCAGATCACAGCATGCTGTGCGTTTGGCTGTCAGCTTTCGTTTGTTTACTTGTTTGTGCGGTTGAAATTCTGCGTTTTCAAAATGTCGCGTATTGAAATGGAAGTGAAAATTAAGGTTCAGAACACATGGCTAAGTGAGAAGGGTATTACTATGCAAAAATGGCGAAGCGGTTTAGAATTCATCATGCCAGTGTTAAAACCATCATTAATAAGTTTGGGAAACACTATTCTTTGGATGAGCTACCAGAAAGAGGAAGAAAACCCGGTTCTTTCAACCCGAAACTGGACCAGAAAGTGGTATCTCTAATCATGAAGAACAAATCAATGTCAATACGTGACAGTAGGCGAAATCACCTGAGAACCTACAAAAAGTAGAAAATTTCGAAACAAAGTGTAGAACAGAAGAAGCGAGCAGCAACAAGGGCCCGGAAATTGTATTCGCGTCTTTTGCAGTGTCCGGATGCATGCGTTTTGATGGACGATGATAATTATGTAAAGAAGGACTCCAAAACCCTTCCAGGTCCACAATACTTTACTGTCGTCGTTGGGGAGGATGTGAGCAATGCGGACAGTTCGATTCAAGTGGAGAAATTCGGTCGAAAGGTACTGGTATGGTAAGCAATATGTTCCTGTGGTTTGAAGTCAACCATTTTTTACACTACGGGAATTATAAATGCAGAAATCTATCGATCTGAGTGCCTCCAGAAGAGATTGCTGCCTCCACTGTTTTGGCCGGGTTTAGCGTCGGCTCACTATGCCAAAACCACTCTCAATTGGCTTGCGGAAAAGGGTATAAATTTCGTTGAGAAAAATATTAATCCACCAAATTGCCATCAGCTTCGACCCATCAAGAAGACTGGTAATGTAGCTGAGAACATGCAGGAGTTTAAAAAACAATTTGGGCTCAAGCGTCCAAAAAATGCGATGCAACACTAGTCCGAAACTTGATGAAGAGCGTTCGATCAAAAGTTCGAAAATTCGTGAAGGAATAACTTAAATTTCATCCGGTTTTCATTATGTTCAAGTTTAACCTCGTACAATAAAGGATCAATTTTTAGTTTGAATAAAATATCGTTTTTTATCGTAATTTGAAAGAAAAATTTGTGGATAGCTTATTTTCGATACACTCCTTAAAGTTATTCTTCTGCATGACAGCGCTCGGCCTAATGTGGTAAAAGTCTTCAACAAATATTCGGAAACGCTCAAGTGGGACATTTTACCGCACCCGCCGTATTCTACTGACATTAACCCAAAAAAAACGATCAAATTAGTTTGTACTCCCAATATACATTTTTTTGTTACTTCTTGTATAAATTATCCCGTTGAATTTTGAACACACATGATCTATCACAGTTCTTATGTTTCTGATAATTCTGGTAAGTTTATTTCAAATTTGCTTGAGGTCCAAGAACACTACTAACTCCTCAAATGAATTGAAATTTAGATCATTAAGTCAACCAAAATCGAAACATTTCGCAATATTCAGTTTTCTAAAACCTACGATTTTTTTTCGAAACAAAAAACCTATTTTTTGCGATGATAAACGAGAAGATCATCATCAAATTATTCATAGGGCACTTTGTGTCATACGAGATAACTTTGAAACATTGTCGATACTAGATGACAAGTACAGGAGTAGCTATAGGAGACGTTGTAGTGAGACTCTGGTTGAAGAAAACTTGACAAAATTCGAGAAACACACTCAATCGAATGAAGAATAAATCGTAGCGAAAAATCAAATTTATTTATTTAGTCTTCGTTAATTTACAATTACGGTGTTTTTAAAATTCATTTTTTTTAATTACGCACGGAGAACCCTTCGATCATAAAATTGCGATACCGCAGTTTTTGATTTTTGCGATAGTTGATTTAACTAATTTCTTTTTGATTCAACCAATATGGTTTTTGATTGTCATATATTCAAGTAGTTGAAAAATATGTTGTTTTGAATGCTGTCAAATGCCGGAGACAATTGAAAGCAAAAAAATAATCGCAATGCAAAATCAACATCTTTTTTAGTTGAAATATGTTCGCGTCGCTTCAAAATGTTAATGAAAACAACATCGATGGTTAAAGCGTTTGGTGAAATTGTGTTCATTCGATTTGAGAAATTTATGATTCCATAACAAGTGTTTATCTAACAGCGGTGTTGTGATAAAGTTACCCTTGTTTAAGATGAAAAAGATTTGGTGACAAATTAGAAAATGTTAATGAATGATCATCTCGTAATCTTTCAGGTATGCGCAAAAATTTTATGCTTCAAATTCGAACATTAATTTACTTCCAGCAGACTGTTTTACTTCCAGCTGTTTGATACCGATGATGATGTTCATGCATTAGCAATAAAACGCTTTTTGACATGAATTTAATTTATAAAAGTAACAGGAGCGAAGGGTTTCAAACACACAGAACGCGCTGCGATTGAATGGCGCGTTTAAATTGCCGTCGCAAAATTCCAATTCCCTGCGGTTGACGCATCCAAGCTCATATAAATTGACTAAAATTATCAGTGCATAACTTTAGTTCAACCGTTTGAAGGCATAATCTTTCAATACTCATTTTAGGTAAATTTAATAATTTCGCTAATTTACTCACCCCTCCGGGCACTTTTGCTGATTAAAAACGTTTTTCTAAATCAATCATTTCCGATCGAATCAGAAGTATTTTATTAGAATTTAGATCTTTACTGATCTCGACTTGACATGATCATGATCATACAAAAATCAAAATCACTTAGAGATCAGATCAGTTCTGATTTTGTAATGATAATTTATTCCAACTATTTGCAATGTCTAGAACAAATAAAACCGATTTATTTTTCAACTAATAGAATTTTGTTTCAATAACAACACCAGTTATTTCAACTAAAATATTTGTTGAAATTGAAAGGTATGTGTCCTCACTAATTGGCAGCATTTTTTTTTTCAAATAGTTAAATTAGTTGTTTCAACCATCGTTTCTGCTAAACGAAAAACAAAAATGACAGTTGAGTTAAAACAACAATCGGTTAGTTGTACCAAATTTTAACAAATCGAATTCAGAAAATCAACTAATATTCTGGTTGAAATGGGATCGCGGGTGGTTCCGTGCGGTGTTTTAAAATTCATTTTCGCAATAATTTGTCCAGTATGAACTGAGCTCTGAGAATCCGCCTGGCCTTTCTACATGACGCTTGAAGAAATCGACAAGTTTCTTGAGTTGATTCTAGTCCGGTAAAAATGGGAGATAAACGAAACATTTAAAACCAAAGCAAACCATTGTTTAATCACAACTCATATAGACCAATCATGACCTGCATGGCTACGATCGACGACGAATTTCTAGAGAACATCACTTTGTAACGTTTCAACAGTTTTTTTAAAGATATTTTATTCAGGTCTATTTGCGTACAAGCTTTACGTGGCCGATTTAGCTGAGTTTTTAGATAAAAATTTTTTTGTATTGGATCTCGTTGTCACCCTTTTTCTAGGGGGAGAGGAGCTTCCATTTTCCTCGTGCGAGGATTGAGGGGCAGTTTGTTCGTGGTTCGTCTCGTCATCCATTGCCGTGGTATTGTTGTTGATTTCGTTGCTAGTTGCTGTAGATGCGCCTTGTTGTACATTGTTTGCAGTTGCTGGTTGGTTGGATGGTAAGCTGTTAACTGCAGCTGGTGTACTTTGTTCTATAGGGGTTACGTTGGATGGTTTCGTTGAAGGGGATACTTCCCTGTTGTTGGTGACTGTCACAGGTGTACTGGGGTTGCTTGGGGTTGGTGTAAAGGAAGCACCGTTGTCCTTTGGTATAGTTGTCTCCTTGTCCGGTTTATCACATGGCTTACCGTAGTGAACAGTTTTTTGGCAATATTGACATGTGGCCATCTGATTGTCATAGGTAACAAGTGATTTGCACGGTATTCTTGTATCCTGACCGAATGTCACATAAGAAGGTATAGGCCTCCTCAAGCGCATGCGTAACAAACGTACGCCATTTAGAATACCGGGGAAAAAATTCTTCCACTTTTCTTTTTCGATAGAGAGAATCTCTCCGTATTGGGACATAGTTGCGCGAATATAAGGATCGGGGACGCATGAGGGTAGATCATGCACACGCACTTCTATAGCACTATCTTCCATATATACTGGAATGTTGTACTTGATATTTTCATGCTCCACATAGTGCACATTATTATTGTCTTTAGCGAATTGAATTGCATCCAACTCTTTATAGAACTGGATATAAACAACATTATTGATTTTATTGCATTGAAGTAAATGCACACGTTTAATGTCAAGATGCATTTGCTCCTTAAGCAAACCTTCAAGTTCTCGCATCGAAGGTCGAATTTTGCACTATCTGAAGTCAACAATAATTGTATTCTTTCGTACCGGCGCACAGTGGTTCGAATCAATAAAAACGTGGACCTAAATCAGTAGCTGCCAAACCGTTCTTTTAATGCATATAGTTGCTTTGAAGAAATTATTTACAAATATATACCGCGTAATTTGATTATATCATTAATTGTTCATGGCCTACTTTGACAAAAAATGTAACCATAACTTTTTTATCTGAAGAGATAGAAATTTTTTTCTTCTACAAAGTTTTAGAACTAGTAAAAATAATTTACTTTGTCAAATATACCAAAAGTCTAGGTCGCACCGTTTCGGATATACAAAGCGTTTTTATGGCAACCCCCTTAAAATCAGTTTTTTATTCATAAATTGTTTCGAGCTATTTTGTTATGCATACTTTGTTTGGAATAATTGTAGAATTTATAAAATCGCATATTTTTGTTGAAGATAGTGCATAGGTTTGTTCTTTCCTGGCAAAGTTATGCAACATTTTACCTTTTTTTTACCTAGGATAAAACCTTGCACCGAAGCGAAATATGCAACTTTATGCAGCTGATTTTTACAAAATTTGTAGGAAAAGATGTGCCCAATATCATAAAAAAAATCTAAGTGGAACTCGGTGGAACTTTTTTTTAGGTCTTTTCAAAGTTAGTTTTAATTACTGAATTATGGCAACCCCCTTAAAACTAGTTTTCTAGTCATAACTTGTTTCGTGTTATTTTTTATGCATACTTCGTTTGGAATAATAGTAGAAAATATAAAATATCATAATTTTGTAGAAACTAATGCATAAGTTTATTCTTTTCTGGAAAATTTATGCATAATTTTACCTTTTTTACCTAGGAAACCTTGTGCCGAAGCGAAATATGCTACTTAATGCAGCAAACTTTAATAATACTTGTAGGAGAACATGTACCTTATCCAATTTATTTTCCAATGAGAATATCTTGAGTACTCTTCCTGTGACTCATTTTCACTATGGCCATGCTGAAACCATGAATGGTTAAGAAACAGAGGGCGTCACGCGTCTGCTATTTCTGTAACTCACTTTTGCAGTGAGCGTCGCCCGATCAACATCTCGTCTTAAAAATCGTGTTGCTTCGCGATATCTCAATTTATTTAAACGTTCAAACATGAAATCTTTTCGTAAAGGTTTGTACTTTAACAATACTTTATCATATTTTGTCTAGAGAACATTTTTCCATTTTTTAAATATGTGTTGAAGTTTTGATAATTTTTCGGATTTTCCATAATTAAAACTAAATTTGAAAAGGCCTAAAATTGCATCTAGTTCCACTTAGATTTATTCTAATATTGTCAATTGTGAAAAGTCACAAAATAAAAATCGCATCAATTTGCTTTAGTTGCGTGTGCAAGCATAACTTGTTTATGCGTGTTTACGCGCGTCCAGACTGGTAGTCGGAAATAGGATAGAAATATCTTTCATATATTTGCATACGTGCACAGCATGTATGGTAATAATCCATGGGGTATTTCACACAAAGCCTTGTAAAATATAACAAAGATACAAAAATTCGTCCAAGGCATGAATGTACGGTTTTTTCTTAGGTTTCAAATAAGCGATTCCATAAAATAACCATTATAGTTTATTGAATGAAAAAAGTTAAAAATTATAAACAAATAAAAAAAATCCAAACTTGGGCACGAGGAAAAACAGCCGTGAAAAAACGATGACAGATGTTTTTTTAGACTCCTAGTTGCGTCTGACCCACTGATTTCGAATATTTATTACAAACCTATCAAAACTGGAAAGAAATTGTCACTGGAAGCAATTGATATGCTAGAACTTATAACAGAACAAGAAATTAGCGATACGGAAAACTCGGACGATAGCGTGACTGATACTGATTGATCGAATGCAATGCGACTAAGTGACATATTGTAATGATTTATTAGGTAACATTAACCTAGTTGATTGATTAGGTTGTGAAAAGTATTGGGAAAAGTTACTCATTTAAATGCTAACTTTGTAGTAGATACTTAGGTAATAGAGATAAATTCTACGAAGGTAAATCCAAAAAAACTGTTTTTCAAATAAAGCGAATATCTCAAAAAATATTTTTTTACATTATTCATATCTGCAACAAAAATACTTGAAATGTTTTTTTCTTTGAAATGAGATAGAAAAAAAAAATTTTCTTCGAAAACAAAATTATATTTTTTCGAAATCGGTACTACCCCCTTAAGAAATATTAAGGTGCTACTTTCAAAAGAAGCGTTATATAATTTTGTAAAACTTCTTCGAAGACATGTTAGCTCTTAAAAATCAGTGAAAGTCTGTACAGACTTGTGACCGTCTTTTTCCAGTTTTGGACCACTGTGCGCCCTCTGTTTCTTAACCATTCATGGTTTCAGCATGACCATAGTGAAAATGAGTCACACGAAGAGTACTCAAGATATACTCATTGAAAAATAAATTGGATAAGGTACATGTTCTCCTATAAGTATTATTAAAGTTTGCTGCATTAAGTTGCATATTTCGCTTCGGCACAAGGTTTCCTAGGTAAAAAAAGGTAAAATTATGCATAAATTTTCCAGAAAAGAATAAACTTATGCATTAGCTTCTACAAAATTATGAAATTCTATATTTTCTACTATTATTCCAAACGAAGTATGCATAAAAAATAACACGAAACAAGTTATGACTAGAAAACTAGTTTTAAGGGGGTTGCCATAATTCAGTAATTAAAACTAACTTTGAAAAGACCTAAAAAAAAAGTTCCACCGAGTTCCATTTAGATTTTTTTTATGATATTGGGCACATCTTTTCCTACAAATTTTGTAAAAATCAGCTGCATAAAGTTGCATATTTCGCTTCGGTGCAAGGTTTTATCCTAGGTAAAAAAAGGTAAAATGTTGCATAACTTTGCCAGGAAAGAACAAACCTATGCACTATCTTCAACAAAAATATGCGATTCTATCTCTTCAGATAAAAAAGTTATGGTTACATTTTTTGTCAAAGTAGGCCATGAACAATTAATGATATAATCAAATTACGCGGTATATATTTGTGAATAATTTCTTCAAAGCAACTATATGCATTAAAAGAACGGTTTGGCAGCTACTGATTTATGTCCATGTTTTTATTGATTCGAACCACTGTGCGGCGGTAGCTTTTGTTCGTTTGGTTCACTCATTTCGAGATCGTTCTATGGTTCACTATACAAAACTGTACTTGATTTCTTCTGTCCCGAACGTAAGCGGTTTTGGTTAATCGACTGACTTGGTTGAGATGTACAAGCGAACTGTTTCAACAGTTTGGATCGATTCTAACGACTGGTATCAATTGACTAGTTTGGTTTTTGTAGGGTTTGCTTTCTTTCTATCAGATATTAAATTTGATTTTGGTTTTTGCTTTCTTTCTATAAGATATTAAATTTGATTTTGCGTAGATCATGCAAATGGCTACCATATTTTCAGTTTTTCTCCAAGAGCCCAATGGCAACATCCATCTTTCCAAAATACTCGAGTTCTAGTGTGTTTGTTAGTAATTTTTATGTCAACGATATTGGCAACTGTTGCTCCAAATTCTCTGAGATGGGGGTAGGACTTTTTTATTTCAAACGAAGTAAAAAACAGGTGGTTAATTATTTTTTTCAGAAGAATGGAAACTAAAATAATTCCAGCGCTTTGTGATGCAAAAATAAAACAGAGCTGTAAAACTAGTTTCGACTAAAAATCATTCGATACGATAGCGTTTGCTAATGATCTAAAATCCAGCTTTACCTGATTACTGATGATTTCCAGTCAAATCCCTTCAATCATGAATATCCAAGTATCCAAAATCATCACAAATCCGTGTCAATTTCTATTGTTGGAATTCAATCAAAACACTCTCAAACCCTAGACAAATTATATGCTGTTTGCAGTAAAACGCTAGCAATTGTAAACAGTGCTGCAGATGTGAATCTGATGTTCATGCATTGCTTAGTGAATAACGAAACAGATTTTGCACTAGCAAATTTTCCTAGGAATGAATTTCATCGCCGGTGAATATGCCTACTAGTTTTATTTATAAGTTACAAGTTAAAATAGCCTGAAATAAGTTTGTTGCGCTGTACAATTCAGATTTCCGGAGAAAAAAAAATACTATCCAGTAACTAGAATCGCAAATGGGAAGCAAGGTAATTGAGCAATGTTTTGCTTACTGAATTGAAAAATGGTGGATAAATGAATGGATGAGAGTATGAATTGAGTGAAAGGACGTTTCCCGTTCACTAGCCATGGCTGTACTTGAGAACAAGGCTGTTGTAGAAAAGCGAAGGTCCTTAACTAGCAAAAAAAAGTAGCGACGAACAACTCTGCCCGACCGTAGTCCGGAGGATGAAGGCTGGTAAATAGCACTAAAGAATATCGATCGAACAGTTTTTTCTTCTGGGTTGAATCAGCCCAGCGATAAACAGTTGATTTATTGCATACGGTAAAAATCAAATTATCGACTTGACACAGAATAACAGTACTCGTATTAATGAGGTAATAATGTAGAGAAAATGAGGTAACAGTAAAACATTGTAACATCGAGCGCGAATATTGGATTAACTATGAACAAATAAGGATAATCATTAAGCTGATTTGATGTGCTGATTTGTTTGCCTTCCTTGCTCGTGGGTAAATTATGACAGGCTTGTTACATGAATTGGGTCAGATTTTCTCTTGTTAAAAAAGCACAGAAGAGCAACATTTATTTTGTGATTGTATGATACATGATTTTGTACAGGTGGTTAAAAATAGCATATCGGTACGAAACGCGACATATATGCAAAATTGCGAGCTGTTGTCCCTCAGTAAGCGAACAAAATCCAATAGGATTATCGGATTATTTATCAATCATTACACAATCCAAGCCGACTACAATTGAATGAACCAGGTTTCAATCAGGATGCAACTTCACTCGACGATAAGCTCACGGATAATGTAGGCATAATCTGAGTAACGAATAGAATAAACAGCCTCCACACGTTCAACCCAACCAGTAAGTCCAACAAGAAAAAACAACGACACGTTGAACCGCCCCCACACCAAGGACGGGGACTTCCCATGAAGCTGGCAAAAGACACGTGATTCGTAGCAATCGACGAATGGAGTGAGTCTATTCAAGAACACAGTCATTTGATTTGGTAAAGTCAACTTACCTTGCTGGAGGATGATCGATTTTTGACGGCGGCGGCGGCGTTGGCATGCGAGTGCGACTTAACCTCGGTCTGAGTCTGGGAGCCCTGAACCGGCGCGGCGGCATTGGTAACATGGTCGGCCGGTAACGACTCGGGAACCGTTTGCAGTGTAGTTCTCATCGTGGCCGACATCGTGCTGCTGTTGGCGCTGACAGTGGCTGGCACGGCAGCAATCTTGACGTCCGTCAGTTTGACCTGTTTCTCTGCCTGCCTGCGCAGCGCTTGACACACTGAGAAGAGATAATACCCGGCGGCAACAACTCACGAGATAGCGTTAGTGTTGCTGCTGCGATTTGCTACGATCCGGACACTATTCGCACTGTTTTCGTGTGGGAAGCTACTTTTCACCAGACAACAACAAACACGTACATATTCAAGAGCCTCCAAAATTGGGCCAGCAGCGAACAGAAATTGATTTTAATCACCTGGTGCCGGTTAGTTTTCCGGTTTATTACACGAAACGCACAATCTTTTCACTTTTCACTCCTTTTCAGTTCTTTTTTTTTCGGGGTCGCACGATCTTATACTTTACCACCGGTAAAAGATCCCCCGGTTCATTCGAACACACCGCTCATGCACTCTCGGTTTGGGCAGGGAAAATGCTATCCAATTTGAAAGCTCTATTTTCTTCGGTTTTGATGCACCTGCACTGTTATAAAAACACACATGCACACTTGGTAGTCAAGTTTGGAGTGACACACTTGGCGGTTGCATTTCCGGAACACTTTGCAGAGGAGCCTGGGTCACGATCGGCGTTGAGAAAGAGAGGAGCACCGTTGAAAACAGCTAATAAATAGTATGCGGTGTAGAGCCTTCAAATAGCCGCTTGATTGTCGCCACGGTGATGATAATGGTGCGACATTAGTGCTGGCGCTGGCTGATTCTTGTACCTTTCGAAGAACTCATTTAGCCAGTCGCGGATGCCAACTGCTGCAACTCGTTGCGTTGTGCGGTTTAAGGGAATACGGCTTTGGTGTTGTGGTTGATGACCGAATCTGCAATTAAAAAAACATGGAAATTGAATCAGCATACAAAAATTTCCACATATAGAGTTTGAATGTTATCATGTTTTGTTAAAAAAAAATTAAAATCACCTAGTAGGGGTGATGATGACTATCTGTCATCAGTCTCTTACATTTTTATCCGTTGGGATAATTTCTGACACGATACTTGGCTTAACATTAACACAAATTCAGTCAGATTGTTCCGATTTTTTTTTCAGAAAAGTGTGATCCTACGCTTACGTCACATATTCTATAACTTTATAAACCAAATATATCAGTAATTATACATTTGAACTAGATCATTGGGTACTTTCAGAAAAAAGTGCGAATGAAAAAAAACGCGTTTTGTCGGTTGAGCAATTCCAGAAATTTCAGACTCGACCTTCTCCGATTTAGATGAAACTTTGCACATGGCTTCAGTATGGCAAACCATAAGTTTTGAACCGATGGAGAGGTAAATCCGACTCACGACTGGTTTTTAAAAAGGGCGTATGTATTTTTGCATTTCACCAAAATTACCTTTTTCAAATCGTTGTAACTCGGAAACCGTTAATTGTACAAAAATGGCACTCAGGAAAAAGTTGTAGGGAATCGATTGAGCACTCTAAAAATAATATACACTGAAAAATTTTTAAAAATTTAAATATAAAAAAAATATATCTGTAAATTGTTTTAGCTGTAACTTCTTCATTTTTCAAAAGGCACGGATGGGATAGCCATCAATCTGTAGGTTTTAATAAGAACTTTAAAATAAAAATTATCAAAAAAAATCGAAACCCTGATTTTTTTTATTTAATTTTTTTGGTTCATTTTAAAATTAGTGAGAAAAATAATCATTCTTTTTCAGTGTATATTGTTTTTAGAGTGCCCTATTGATTCCCTACAACTTCTTCCTGGACGCCATTTTTGTACGATGAACAGTTTCCGAATTACAACGAGACCCGTAAACTGTTTTAGCTGTAACTTCTTCATTTTTCAAAAGGCACGGATGAGATAGTCATCAATCTGTAAGTCTTAATAACAGCTTTAAAATAAAATTTATCAAAAAAAAATTAAAATCATGCTTTTTTTTTAATTTAACTTTTTCGGATTATTTTGTAATTATTAAGAAAAAATCAAAAATTTTTTTCAGTTTATATTTTTTTTAAGTGCCCAACCGATTCCCTACAACTTTTTCCTGAACGCCATTTTTGTACAATTCACGGTTTCCGAGTTACAACGATTTGAAAAAGGTAATTTTGGTGAAATGCAAAAATACATACGCCCTTTTTAAAAATCAGTCGTGAGTCGGATTGACCTCCTAATCGGTTCAAAACTTGTGGTTTGCCATACTGAAGCCATGTGCAAAGTTTTATCCAAATCGGAGAAGGTGGATTCTGATTTTGTCACTTTTTCGTCTACTCATTCCTGGGATTGCTCGGTTACGTCATTAATACCATTATATCTCCGGAACTGGAAGCGACTGCCAATTGATCTTTGAATTTGATTAATAACCCAACAGTAGCTTGAAAACAAGCCTAAGTTTGTAAAAATGTTCAATTATCTCCGAAAAAATTATGAGAAGAAAAAAAAGCGTTTTGCCGGTTACGTCACTTATACTAATATATCTCCGGAACCGTAGGTAACAGCCACCTTATCTTCATATTTGGTACACAATTTAATAGTAACTTTCAAACGAGTCTAGATTTGTAATAATCGGTTAAAATTGAACGGAGGAAATAAATGCGTACCCAATAGTAGTTTTCTAACGAGCTTAAGCTTGTAGAAATTGGTTCAGCCATCTCCGAAAAAATTGTGCCGCGAAAAATCTGTAAAAATGCTGCACACACAGACATTTTCCGATTTCGTTGAGCTTTACAACTCTAGGGGCCTATATAACACCAGGGGTGTACTAACTTTCCCTCTGAGAATCGTAAAAATTACAAAAAATGACAATCAATTTCTTTCTTATATCATGTGTTTATCTTACAGCGTCCTTTGTGAGAAAATTACGCAGTTTGGAAAATGTTTGCTAGTTAGAGTTCTGCTCTTGGAAAGTAATTATGATTAATATAATAAAATATATATATTATTGAACTGTTATGGAGTACTAGTAGCTCAATTTGTACTGTTTTGCACTGACGAGTCGAAGAAGATATTAAGAGAAAAAAGAGAAAATAGTTATGTGCCATTAGCGCAAACTGATATTTCTTTCATCAAAACCCTCAAATAGCTACAACTTGTGATCGACCGGTAAGGCGCCATTTCCTTTCGCCAGAATAGATTCATCTTACTTGAATCTTAAATAGAGTAACGTTTGCATGAAAAACAAGTGACTATATACAATTTTTAAACACCCTTCACCCTGTAATTCCGGTACCGAAAGTCGTATCCGGGTGAATTTTTTAGTTTTGTATAGGACCGTAAGACCTTTAATTTGAATCATAGTTGGAGGAAATTGGTAAATCTAAGGTATGTGAGTAAGTAAGAAGGTTGTGAATATCAGTTTAGCCATTTCCGAGAAAATGAGTGCACAAAAATGCTACATTTTACGTACTCAACGAACTGATTCACATGGTATCTGTGCACTTTTATAATTTTTTTTTGCAAATTTTACTAAGAACCGGAAGTTCAATCTGAGTAAAATTTAATAGCAGGCTGTGAGTCTAAGAGACCAACCATCTTTCATTTGAATCTATTTTTGTTAAAATATGTCAAGCAATCTACGAGAAAATTGAGTGCACATTTTTGTTACATACACAAACACAGCTTTTCTATATGATAAACGCAAAAAAGTTTCAAGATTTTTCAATAAAAAATAAATTTAAGAAATAAATAGGAGGGGACGGGTATAGCGTGATGGGTTAGTCGATGCCTTTCACGTAGCCCACCTGGGTTCGACTCCCGACCCTGCACATAGGGTCAGAAGGTTTTTCTGGCCCGAAGAGGTGAATGACCTCAAGGTTAAAGCCTCTATAATCGAAACAAAAAAAAAATAAATAGAAATCGCGTCCTTAATTTCATTATCAAGAATTTTAAGATTTTTGAATGCCTGTTAATTTGAAAAAGGCACTACTACAATTATCACTAAACGCTGCAACTAATATCAGGTTTAATATAAGCATATTATTTTTTACATTATCGAATTCTCTATTCGTGCATTCTACGTATAATTGAGGTGTTTCTTGGCCATAGTAGTCGCTTATATTACCAGTTTTAGATTAAATGAATTGGCAATACAAGACAAGGACAAATTTCAGACAGTTCGTTTTCACATCTCACCCAAGTCAGTCGATAAAACAAACCCGCTTACTTTCGGTACGGAAGAAACGAAGTACAGTATTGTGTAGTGAACAATAGAACGACCTCGAAAATGAGTGAACCAAACGAACAAAAGCTACCGCCGACACGAAAGAATACAATTATTGTTGACTCCAAGCAGTGCAAAATTCAACCTTCGATACGAGAACTTGGAGGAGGCTCCTTGGCTTAAGGAGCAAATGCATATTGACATTAAACGTGTGCATTTACTTCAATGCAATAAAACAAATAATGTTGTTTACATCCAGTTTTACAAAGAGTTGGATGCAATTCAATTCGCAAAAGACAATAATGTGCACTATGTGGAGCACGAGAACATTAAGTACAACATTCCAGTATACAAGGAAGATAGTGCTATAGAAGTTCGTGTGCATGATCTTCCCTCAAGCGTCATCGATCCTTATATTCGAAAAACTATGTCCCAATACAGAGAGATTCATTCTATCGAAAAAGAAAAGTGGAAGAACTTTTTCCCTGGTATTCTAAATGGCGTACGTTTGTTACGCATGCGCTTGAAAAGGCCTATACCTTCTTATGTAACTTTCGTTCAGGATACAAGAATCCCATGCAAATCACTTGTTACCTATGACAATCAGATGGCCACATGTCTATATTGCCAAAAAACTGTTCACTACGGTAAGCCATGTGATAAACTGGACAAGGAGACAACTAAACCAAAGGACAACGGTGCTTCCTTCACACCAACCCCAAGCAACCCCACACGGAGAACCCTTCGATCATAAAATTGCGATATCGCAGTTTTTAATTTTTGCGATAGTTGATTTAACTAATTTCTTTTTGATTCAACCAAAATGGTTTTTGATTTGCATATATTCAAGTAGTTGGAAAATATGTTGTTTTGAATGCTGTCAAATGCCGGAGACAGTTGAAAGCAAAACAATAATCGCAATGCAAAATCAACAACTTTTTTAAGTTGAAATCTGTTCGCGTCGCTTCAAAATGTCAATGAAAACAACATCGATGTGTAGACATAAGAATGGAGGATTCCGACACGATGGTTAAAGTGTTTGGTGAAATTGTGTTCATTCGATTTAAGAATTTTATGATAACAAGTGTTTATCTAACAGCGGTGTTGTGGTAAAGTTAACCTCGTTTGAGATGAAAAAGATTTGGTGACAAATTAGAAAATGTTAATGAATGATCATCTCGTAATCTTTCAGGTATGCGCAAAAATTTTTTGCTTCAAATTCGATCATTATTTACTTCCACAGACTGTTTTACTTCCAGCTGTTTGATACCGATGATGATGTTCATGCATTAGCAATAAAACGCTTCTTGACATGAATTTAATTTATAAAAGTAACAGGAGCGAAGGGTTTCAAACGCACAGAACGCGCTGCGATTGAATGGCGCGTTTGAATTGCCGTCGCAAAATTCCAATTCCCAGCCGTTGATGCACCCAAGCTCATATAAATTGACTAAAATTATCAGTGCATAACTTAAGTTCAACCGTTTGAAGGCATCATTTTAGGTAAATTTAATAATTTCGCTAATTTATCCGCCCCTCCGGGCACTTTTGCTGATTAAAAACGTTTTTCTACATCAATCATTTCCGATCGAATCAGAAGTATTTTTTTTAGAATTTAGATCTTTACTGATCTCAAAACAAACAAACAAATAAAACCGATTTATTTTTCAACTAACAGAATTTTGTTTCAATAACAACACCAGTTATTTCAACTAAAATATTTGTTGAAATTGAAAGGTATGTGTCCTCACTAATTGACAGCATTTTTTTTCTCAAACAGTTGAATTAGTTGTTTCAATCATCGTTTCTGCTAATCGAAAAACAAAAATGACAGTTTAGTTAAAACAACAATCGATTAGTTGTACCCAATTTTAACCAATCGAATTCAGAAAATCAACTAATATTCTGGTTGAAATGGGATCGCGGGTGGTTCCGTGCAGTACACCTGTGACAGCCACCAACCTATAGAACAAAGTACACCAGCTACAGTTAACAACTTACCATCCAACCAACCAGCAACTGCAAACAATGTACAACAAGGCGCATCTACAGCAACTAGCAACGAAATCAACAACAATACCACCGATGCGGCAATGGATGACGAGACGAACCACGAACAAACTGCCCCTCAATCCTCGCAGGAGGGAAAATTAAGCTCCTCTCCCTCTAGAAAAAGGGTGACAACGAGATCCAATACAAAAAAAAAATCTAAAAACTCAGCTCAATCTCGACCACGTAAAGCTTGTACGCAAATAGGCCTGAAAAAATTTTTTTTGAATAATAAGGACAAATTAACTGCAATTCCGTACATGATTTGTGTATTGAAAAGAAATGTTACAACCAAGATTTAGTTAATACCTCTATTTGTGTGGGATTTTTGCCTTTCTCTATAGAAAGGTATAAGAATTGCTGGAAAAACCCGACTTTTGAACGGAACCTCGGAGACCCATAGTGTTGTATATCATTCGACTCAGTTCGACAAGATCGGAAAATGTCTGAGTGTGTGTGTGTGCACTTTTTGAAGATATGTTTACGCGCTCAATTTTCTCAGAGATGGCAGAACCGATTTTAACAAACTTATGCTCGTTTGAAAGCTACTGTCGGGCCATTGTTCAAGTTTAAAGATCAAATGGCTGTGACTTTTGGTAACCGACAAAACGCGTTGTATTTTTACCGCGCAGATTTTAACAAGTCCAAATGGCTGTGACATTTGGTTCCGGAGATATGATGGTATAAGTGTCGTAACAGACAAAACACGTTGTTTTTTACCGCTCTAATGTATATAAGGGTGTCAAAATTTTGAGATCACCTCTAATTTGGTAAAGCGCTATTGTTCAAACGTTTAAGCACCTCGAAAAAAGTCCTCATGAAAAATTTGAGCTAAATCGGACATGGGTAAGGGGCCCAGCGGTTAAAGTTTGAAAATGTTCGGTCTTGAAAAAGCACCATAGGGGGAAGTACATGATATTTTCGAAATCGAAAATTATTTTTGATGCCAAAAATCTTGAAATTACATGAAACGTCGAGATTTAGTGTTATCTCAAAAAAAAAATCTTTTGAAAAAATCGACTTTCTGGGATTGATATTTTTTCTAAGCCCCAGAAAGTCGATTGAAAATTTTTTTTTTCGAGATGACACTAAATCTCGACGTTTCATGCAATTCTAAGACTTTCGGCATCAAATTTTTTTTTTGATTTCGGAAATTACATGTACACTGAAGTCTTTTTTTATGCGAGTTTACGTACCGCATAAAAAACCACATAACTCTGAAAATTCGCATAAAAAAAACCGCATAACTCTGAAAATTCGCATAAAAAACGTGTAACTCTAAAACTTCGCCTAAAAAACACATAAAAGAAAACCGCATAACTCTGAAAATTCGCATAAAAAAAACGCATAACTCTGAAGCTTCGCATAAAAAAAACCGCATAACTCTGAAAAAATCGCATAAAAAAAGACTAGTGTATTGTATTGCTGTATTTCGATTGCTTTCAACAGAATATTCAAAATGATGTTATCAAACTACTTTTGAAAAAAAAAAAATAGTTTGGATCCGTAAGCAGAAATTCCTATGCGCACTCTACAGAAACAGTTCATACAGTGGCTTACATCGCGTGGTGATTTATGTAGGCAGACATAAATAACACTTTCGATAGAAATATGATTGTCGTATCTTCAGTCTATCATTCGAATTATAACAAGCAAAACCGATGCTCAACGTACATCAACTGAAATCGTTGTACAGCTGTCCTTCATCCGAATACACCATTTCAAAATGTCGTAAATCAATCACCCATCGCAAAACATGATTTCCTGGGTACTGCAAAGTGTAAACCCACAACAACTCCGCCTACTGATGATGAACAGGATCACAGTTACTGCTAGCACCCATTCACCGGTTGTCAACGACAGCTCACTGCCGGTAAACTGCTGCTGTTTGTTGTTGCCATGAAACGAAGCCAGTAGGTATTATCAAAAACAGCCCATGTCCTGTACTTTCAGTTTCTGTGTTTTCTGTTTAAGCGTACAAATTTAGTACATTTTTTTTGAATTGAATGATTTTCTTCCGCTGTAAGCAAGAAAACGTTATGGTATCCGACCACTTCCAACGGCCGACCGACAATTTGTTAGAGACAAGCAAACCTACTGAACCAGATCTGCTGAATGATGATTCATAGTACTGCACGGTTTTCAGTCAGGCATTTATGAATGCTTTAGTAAACAACGTACACGAGTTGAGGAAGGATTTTGACGGTCTCCTGCGACGGCTAAATCGTGTGTGGTTGCAAAAATCAAATCAAATCTCGGAATAAATTATTAGTTCGATGTAGAATCGACATCGGAGGTTATGAGTCGATGGGAAACTTAGCACAAAGGTTTTCTGCAAATCTTAGCAGGAAGACAATGTAATTTTTCGGTTTTCATGCATGCGATGAATAAATTCATTATAA
Organism: Malaya genurostris; assembly: GCF_030247185.1. NCBI lineage: Eukaryota > Metazoa > Arthropoda > Insecta > Diptera > Culicidae > Malaya > Malaya genurostris. The sequence goes on from NC_080572.1 coordinate 107,600,271, forward strand.
TTTTAGAGATCGCGTTCAACTAGTGTAGTGGCTAGTTACAGTAATCAGATTATTTTGTATTGTATTGATTGTTTTTCTTGTTATGCTGATTTTTTATGGTTGGTATAAAATGTGTTCTCGAGTGTTTCTGAAAATAATGAAAAATTAATGAAAAACACTATTTTTGATACGTACAAAATTCGTCCCCTGCAGTACCTACTTTTGTCCCATTGAACCAATATTATTAACTAATTATGTAATCTACTGAACTGAAGGATTCAACGGCCTTCGGAAGCAATTTGTCTCCTCGTCCTGGGAAATTCAATCTCGTTACGATAAGTGTCTTCGGAAGGCAAAACAACCTTTCCTCGCCTTTAATTGGATGCTAGAGCGTAAACAGATTCTCGCCCATCGCACAAGCATCGAGTGGAACGCACTCATCAGTCTTCAATGTCATCGTATCCTTCCCCGCAACGTGCTTCTACTTGTTATAGCTTCTAGGTCGCAAACGGAAGGAGAATCCAAATCATCAAACAGAGCGCCTTCTTACTTGGCCTTCAGTCGAACACCACCCCCATCGACGGGATATTCCGTCTTTGGATTGCCGTGCCTCCTCAAGGAAGTGGAAGGAGACGATTAAAATATCCGGCAGTTCGCTGCCGTAGTTGTCAACCATGTCGGTGTCCGACCCACAAACAGACAGAATGCCGGAGCGCTCTGTTTGCGCAGTAAGTCGTTGTCGCCGTCTTCAATGTTGTTGTTTTCATCGTATCGGGACTGGGAAAATGGAAAATCAATATTTTCCAGTGAAATGGTTTATCGCAGTGTTCATACGGACACACATACGCCCATTAAGGATGTATATATATACTAAATATAGATGCGTGGCTTTGACGTAAAGAGTAGCGGAAGAAACTTTGTAGCAAGTTGTTCCCAAGTGGATACATCGTACAAAGAACTCGCTGACACCACTAATTGTGTTTTAACAATTCAAAGTTAGTTCTGTAATTGACTTTCAAACTAGCATCCAAAAATATACTCGAACTCGGACGAAGCAAAGTTTAGCATAAATTATCTCTTGATTCACGTTTGCATTGAAATTTGGTTGTTAAAACTTTTTCTGAGAAGTTCATATCAGTTCCAAACACTTACAGTAATTTGCCAACCTTTTAAGAGTTTTGGAAAACAGTTTTTTCCTTTCTCACACAGAAAAAAAAATTATGCAAACACTGTGGAAACTGATTTTTGAACCGAAGCCCAGAGGGACGAGTATCATATGTAATTTGATTCAGCTCGACGAACTGAGTAAATTTCTGTGTCTATATAAGTGTGTATGCATATGTGTATATGTGATAAAAAATTGCGGTCACTTTTCTCCGAGATAGCTGAATTTATTTTAACAAAATCAGGTTCAAATGAAAGCCACTCTTGTCCCATAGAAAATTTTCTAATTTCATATGGATCTGACTTCCTGTTCGGGAATTCCAGGATGGCTAATGGAAAAATAAACTGCTGCGATAATTTGTTCTTTTATAGAAGAATGTGTAATGATGAGCTAATTTCTCAAAAATGGTAAATAAATTCTTCTATTACACGAGCCTAACAAGTTGACAACCACGCATACTCACATCGGATATAAGGGTCCCCGGAATCCGGTTCCGTAAGTACTGGAAATAGTGATCAAACACTTCCAAAACGGAACTCACTCCATTTTCTCTGGGATGGCTTAACCGATTTTCTTGAACTTAGATTCAAATGAAAGGTCTTACGGTTCTTTACGAAATTCTGAAATTTGTCCGGATCTGACTTCCAGTTCCGGAATGACAGTGTTACGAGTGTTTGTAATTTCTAGTCGTCGTATTGAGCGACGAATCACAAGAGGTAAAAATTTCTCTAAATTGAACTGAAACCTATTCCAATGCATAGGTCATGTAAGTTGCTAGTCATACGAACCGACTTCGGCTGTACCTGTCCCCGCAAGCCGTTTCCGGAAGTAATAGGGAATAATTCTTCTAAATATTTTTTTTTAAAATAGGGAATAATTCTTCTAAATATTTTTTTGTAAGTAGACACAGTGGCAGCAGTCCCTTGCTTCTGTTCTACACTGGACCCTTGATAAGATTTGCTTCTATGAGCTTCTATGAGTTTCTATTTTAAATCATCACACAGACGTTCCTAGGCTAAGGAGTGTATCGATAAGTAGTTAGCAAGATTCAAACAGTTATTACTCTGAAATGGCTTAATTATTTGCAGCGTGTTTTGCGGTGACATGTTTGTTTACATGTCAATAACAGCTGCGCAATCGATTGGTTTCGGTATGGTTTATCGTTTCAATGATGAGTCGAATTGATCCGAAAACGCGAAAGAAAATTCTGCACACTTGGTGCTCAGAAAGTGGTGTCATGTACAACGAAATTGCAAAACGGGTGAAAGTGCACCACACCAGTGTCAAAAATATTATCGAGAAGTTCAGTAAGACCCTTTCCATGAAGGATTTGCCCCGATCCGGTAGGAAATCGGGTCCAAGCCAGCCCGGCCGGGACTTAAAGGTGGTTGAGTACATCAGGAAAAACCCATCGGCGTCGACGCGGGAGTTGGCCAAGCTGTTTGGAAAAGTTTGGGCAGAAGGTATTGGTCTGGCAAGCAATTTGTACCTGTGGTTTGCGGTCGTCGATTTTCTTCACGAAGGTGTACGAGGAAGAATGTTTGAAGAAGAGAATGCTGCCACTGTACAAAAAGCATAAGGTTCCTCCTCTCTTCTGGCCGGATTTGTCTTCAGCCCACTACGCCAACTCCGTTCTACAGTGGTTGTCAAAAAATAATGTACAATTCGTAGAAAAGGACATCAACCCACCGAACTGCCCGGATCTTCGGCCAATTGAAAGGTATTGGGCAATTGTCAAGCGGCACTTTCGGAAGGAAGGTACAGTGTCCCAAAACATGCAGGAGTTAAAAAAAAACTGAACAGCTGCCACCAGGAAAATCACAAAAGTAACTGTGCAGTGGTTGTGTTTTACAGTTTAGTTGTTGTTTTTGTAATGACAATGGTCGTAGATCTGGTTTTGTGATAATGTAAATTGTGGTATGTGGTTCTTGTAATGGTCTGTATGAAATGTAGTGGTAATAATTGTAATAGTGATGTAATAATGTAATAATGGTAATAGTCAGTGTGGCAAGTGAATTGCCGATTTCAGTTTCCCGGTTTTTTTAGATAAATATTCCCGGTTTTTGGAATAGGCTCAAATCGCCCCTGTTTAGTTTTTTTTTTGTAAATATTTTTTTATTTTAACTTTAAACAGATATCCCATGTCCAAAAAGAATCATTGTAATAGGCCCGCTAATTGAGGATTCAATTACTTTCCAGGCATTTCCATGTATAAATAAAAAATATTCATTATAACATGTGCATATAAGAAAAGCATAAAGCCTTTTTCAAGTCATTCAGGGGTCTTGGTTACACGTAACTGATTTCTTCCGAGTGCACATGACTGTTTTTATTATTTTTCTGGTATACATATGACGCTTGCCACTCGAAAAAAAAACAACAATAATCTATGCTTGCAACTTCAAATCATTTTGCACAGAGCTTTCTTCGCTCCTTCCGGACGTAAAAGTTGAAATCTCAGTTCGTCAGGAAAATTATAAACGGCTCGATGGCCAATGATGGCTTTTATCGTATCAAAAAACGCTCTCTACTCTACTCTTCACAATATTCAAGCATTACCTTCAAAGAGAGACGGATATCATCTAAGCAACAAAACACCGTCATGGTTCATTCTACATAGAATGGACACCAGTGCGAAAGCGAATTTCCCTCGATGACCTGTCTGAGCAGCACGGGTTAGCACGCTGCTGTGGGGATTCTCTCTGAAGCAACAAACGGTCGCTTATTCTCGTTTTGCGATCCGATTCTATACGGGCAGTGGATAATGGCGATAGAATCATTTTACTATTGCTGCTTATTCTAACTATGTGCATATAACATATGTATAAGTTGTATCTATGAAAATAGCTGTGAATGCTCCTGACCAGGGTTTTGAAATATTGTAACCTAGTATAAGAATCATCAAGTCGAATTATCTGCGATAATTATCAACTTGCGATTCTCTCTTGGTAAATTCCTCACAGCGTCGATCATTGCCGGACTGTATATATTTTGTTAAGCGCTGTGAAATACTCGGAGTGTGAAGTGGAGCGAAGAAATGTAGAAAAATTCTTGTAGCATCTTTCTGAGTTCTTGTAGCATCTTCTACCAGATTGAAAATGTTGTGTACAATGTAGAGAAATATCGACCCGTTTTTTGCCAAATTATCGGCAATCACCAACATTGATGATAGCACAGCGAATCTAACATAACATTGTCATTGCCTGGGCTTCGGCCATGGTACAATAAATTTTTCTATGGACATATAATGTTTAAATTTTGTCGCTTGCAAGCACATCTGTTCAATGAACGATACCCTCAGATGAATTATCATGCTGTGATTGTGATGAAAACCATAAAATCAATTATTAACAAAGTCCTGTCAGATCAAAAATTTAAAATTTTCATGTAATAGAATTGAATTTAAAATCATTAGATGTACGTATACCTAAGATTTCGCAAAACCGTTCGGCTGCCACGACTTGTTTTTTTAAAACACCAATTTTTCTTATGTATCTGTTAGTCAATAAACAATGTTTACGATTTCAATACGTTGATGGGCAAATAAATCAAATGATAACTGTTAAAATGCACAATATATCGATCTGTTTTTTCCTAATAGGATTCGTAGAGGAATCAGAAAAATAATCAGAAAGTACGATTTCTTCACGATGAACTCTTCGCTGGTTTTAAACCAATTTTATTTCCAATAGCTTAACTAATTTATCTTCTATGAGAAATCTTCCTACAATTGAACTGATTCTAGCAGATCAATCAATAACATTCAGAGTTTCCAATTAAGTAATGAATAGTTTGGGATTGTTTTGGTAAATATAGATATAGCCGTGCATAATTTAAATCATTACTTTATTGAAGTTCCAACAGCTCAAACTAAATTCAATTCATCTTCATCTACATCAATATCAACGTTTTTGTGATCCTACTATGGAATAGTTGAGGACCTTTAAAAGAAAACATAGATTTACTGAACAAATCAATCCATATTCTAAATCTTTGTAAGATTCTATCCTGGTCCTCAGAAACCAGTTTCAACTCTCAAAAAAGGAACTCAAATACTTCCTGTAATCGGTGAATAAGATCAAAGTCGACAAATCTTCCAATTTTGCGAGTCCTTTTGACATCTAACAGAAATATAAGCATAACACAAGTATTGTCTCAAGATGACATTACTGAGACAAATTATGATGAAACAAGGGCAATCATTAGCAAACTTAAAAACTCTTAAAAATGTTCAATAATTTTGTTAAAAAGTTTTCCCTATGTTACCTTGAGATTTTGCCATAAACTTTGCAGATGTGTTGAATACTTATTTAACAATTTACCAAAAATCCAACAGAAGCATCCAAAATTAAAACTCTGATGCTTCCTGTTTGATTTAAAACTGCCAAGCCTCTAAAACTCGTTGGACGAGACATGGGGTATTGGCATATTTCCAATGGACAATAAGTTATTTTAACACTTGTACTGAACATTTCGCTCAAACGCAAAATTAGGTATTGTCTCCTACTTTTCAATTGTTGAAAAAAATTATTATGCTAACAACTGTTACTCATAGGTGAGCTAGTAATATTTTTCCCGGTTTTTCACTAAAATTCCCGGCTTTTTCCCGGAGAAATCAAATTCCCGACTTTTTCCCGGTCACTTGCCACCCTGTAATAGTAATAACAATAATAATAATCTTCTAAATGGGTTTACCTGTTGGGTACTTGATGTATTTTTTTACATACTTATCTATACTCTTGCGTTATTTATTCGTTTCTTTTTTTTATATTTCTGGTATTCTGCATCATTCTTTTTCTTTTCTTCTTTCTTCTTCTTCCTTCTTTTCCAAATTTAAGAGCTTTTCTTAGTTCGATTTTCCAGTTTTCTCAGTTTGAATTAATTTCATATGGAATAGAAATGTTGAGTTAGAAATTACACATGAAATTTACACATACATATACATCTATATACGCACACAAACAAACTCACACACACACATACATACATACATACATACACACATGTACTCCACAAGTAAACATCGTAACATTGAGCTACTGTTTCTATTCTAATAGATTCTGACCAGAGTTAATCATCTCATTAGTAGTGTCACCATGTTATTTTAGCGATTACTCGACTTTCAATTCAATCATTGTGATCAAATCGAATTCAATATCTTTGCTTCGGATTTGTGAAGCACTACCGCCGAAAAAGTAGTTCGAAAATCGTTCAATACTGTTGTTATAGCGACGCGAAAACTTGAAGCGAATGCTCCCAATTCCATCTTACTTTTGAAGTCAATCTATCGAACAGAGACAACAGATCTTACTCTAACTAATGATTTTCGTGTATGAGATGACTAATGGAGCTGAGATAAATGAGCTGATACGGTGGCCTTTATTACCGTTCTTGCATACACTTCCTCTTACACTTCACTCACAGATCATCTCACCCATCAGGTCTCACATGAAAACGACACAACCTCGCCAAATGAACTGGATGAACATCGTTTGACAGCTATCAATGGTTTGCTCATTTGTTCAGTCTGTATTATTTTATTCTATTCTACAATATTCTATCTCATTCCACAGTATTTCATGGTACACAAACCACCAATAAACGTCAAAGATGGACTGCATTTACCGTTCGTTTGATGTCATCGTGTGAAATCCAATTGAGATACGTTCACTCTATTTAAATTCCACTTCACACTGGTAATAAGGGTCGGTAGTATGAAAATGAAACATAAAACAGAGCTCAGTTAAGCCCTACCGGCCTCTCCAAACCCCGGATGTTTGGAGCGTAATGCAATCTACATCTTATTCAAGTCGTTCCGTATTTCATTAATTAAATTCAATATGTAAGCTAAAGCTGTAACATATATCTATATTAAATTCTAACTGTAATTGATTGTTTCTGATGATGTTTGCAATACCGTCAAGCTCATTAATCACGGGAGGGTAAAATATGGAATAATTCTTCTAAATTGGAATTAAAACTACTCCAATGCATATGTCATGTAAGTTGATCGCATTTTTGGCTCAACGGGTACGGATGAGTAAACGAAGTCACCGAACTTGGAATAAAGAACGGGCACGACCACTTTTGTTGATTGAATTAAAATATGACTTTTATGGTCACATGTTGCTTTTGAAATATTTATTTCTTCATCTTCGGGGCAAAACGACTAGAAATATTTTCCTCATATCACGTTGTAACCTGCTTGACGAAAAATATTTGAAGCGGTTTTGCCTGTAGATGAAGGAATAAACCTTCGAAACGTTGGCGCATGATAGATATTTTAAAAGCAATAAATAACCAATAAAACAATCTTTTAATTTTCAACTTGAGATAAAAATCCAGCAATTCAGCAACTATCGATGGATCCCGAAAGTGCATGATTCAAGGCAGTTTTAAATCGATGGTATCTTTAGGCCTTACTACTCTCACGATAGTAAATAGTTCGATGGAGAAATGTGAGGATATACGAAAACAGACTTTTTAGACAATAATGAACGATTTTGACTCAATTAACATGGATGGTATCACATGCCTCACTGTCAGCGAAACCATGCACTAATGGGTAATAATTACACGTTTCGACTAAGTCCAATGTTTCAAGATCATTTTCGATATTTTTTTACAAATTTGCGAAAATATGAATCGATTTCGGCTACATCGGTTCCAGGAATGCAGTTCCGGATTTACCGAAAATTGAATTGAACATCTCCAAAACGGAGCTCATTCAGTTTACTCCGTGATAGCTCAACCGGCTTTCACGCACAAAAGTCTCAAATAAAAAGTAAAAAAAAAAATATTACAATTTGATCCGTTCGTAACGTACTCGTGTCTGAAAAATACCCCAATTAGAAATATTTTTGAATATTTAACATTGTTTTGCTCGCTTCTTTCAAAAATTCAGTAATTTGGTACCAATCGAGATTCGACGCGTTTTGAGGCCCAAAATATCCCGCTGCTCTTTCGTATGCTGGCGGTGTGAGAAATGCAAAATGGGTTCGGTGGCGTTATATCGTTAGTAAAAATTAAATATAAAAAAAAACACGAATTGATACATCAGGTTTTGTGTTGAAATAACAACGAGTTGAATACAATAAAATAGGTATTACAAGAAATCATTCATTTTCGAAGGGAATTTCCATCTCCGTATAGCTCAATGCATTGATGTTGCTTTGTTATGTAATATCATATGATAGATTGTAGCAAAACTAAAAATTTAACTTATAAAGACTACTAAGCCAAGTATTCGTTCAGTTAGAACATTGAAACATATAACATTCACGTAACCTGATGCCAGAATAACAAATTAAAAAACAGATACGTTTATTAAAAATGTATTTATTTGGTACATTTTCGTTGTCTTATTTCAACAGTTTTTTAACCGATAAGGAAATTCGATCCCTCTTGTGCGATGAATTACTATTTGGTACTGATAAAGATACCGAAAACACTTCAATGTTTTTTTTTGTTTTCCATCGTTCTAGGAGAATCTATGTTTGTCAATACATATACATATAACCTCAGGTTAGTCAATGATAAATACTAATGGTTCACAGACCTAGTGTAATAATTGAATTTTTGTTGGTCTTTTTGGCAACACTGGTTTTGACAGATCACGCGTGAATCGTGTCTTGTGTCATTGTCAAACATGTTCACTTTGGTCTATAATTTGGTCTTTATTTCAGCGACGAAGCTCATGTCTGGTTGAATGGTTGTTATCCATTTCTGGTTTAGCTCTGAAACCAAGATTATGGTATCACTTGAATACACTTTATTCTCAAGCGTGCCAATATCGAATCCCTACACAAATTCACCATCATCTTCGTTCAGTAATGATTGTAGTTGTTATTGTTAATAACAGTGGCGTCTAGTTGACTAGCTGTGCATTGCTTATGTGATATGATAGCAGATGTAACAGTTCGTTGTAAGTGAAAACTAAAGATTGAGGAATGGAAATTCGTTTGTGTTTTTCAATATGGGATGGGATTTTTTTATTAAACAAACAAATCTAAGAGCTGAGCTGAATATTTTTTTTCTCTTCTTGAATCTGTGCAGTAACTCATGTGCACGGAAAAGACACTAACACAGCGACAACAGATACTTAAAATTTTATGTCTGATGTATACGAGATGCGTGTAAATACACGCAATTTCGGTGCGATCCAACCTGCTTTCATCGAATAAATAAAGATTTGAAAAAAAATAATTGCATTTGGATGGGGTTAGGAACGCAGTTCATTCCTTCAATTCGACCGGTTGTGCAGTGCACGAGGTGCACATGAGGACGAGACGCCACCGGTTAATAATATTGAAATTGCTTTTTTTAAATCTTGAAACCAGTGTTCACAAGATCGCCAGAAGTCTGAACAATAATTCTATGATTGACTTTTTTTAATGAACGATGCCTTTTTTTTTAATGAACAAGAAAATTTGGGAAAAACATGTCCAAATAAAAAAAAAACATGTTACCAAGACAATTCCAATGCCGAATTCTCCCATCTAGCAATAACGGGTGCTCATGTTTGAAAGCTTTTTCCAAATAATATACTGAGAATCCATTATCAGCATCTAAGCACCGAATCTCACAAACTTTCACAGTAATCTAGTAGCATAATTTCCCCTTTAATGCTACGAAGATTACTTCACCAATAAATTTTCGAGCTGCGAGCACCAATTGCATTAACCATGATTACCCTTCCAGCGGACACTAACGACGATGACGTGAAATGCGGTACTGCCTTAAGTACAGGGCGGGCACGGACAGTGAGTAAGCTAGCAAGCGAGTACCCAACATGGCAATCGCTTTGCCTTCAAGAAAAGGTAATAACCATAGTAGTAACTTCTAAAGCTACACCAGTAACAAGTTTTTGTACTTTAGTCGGCTCGAATCCACTAGTCGGATGATTGGTTGTGAAAAAAGGGTAACTAAATAAACCTTTTCGTTTGAAACCGCCATCATTCAAGGTTACGCAAAAACGAATCACTTATTGAAATTTGAAGTCATAAATGAACGGGTGTTCGATCAGATCGAGCGTGTTTGTGTTCGATGTGAAGAACTACAAAAGACTGTATTTGGAATCAATCACCATTATTTGTATTATTCCAGGCGAGGAAAAACGACTGCTTGCTATTGTCCAAGAAATCACACCTCAGTTGTTGATAGAACAGAAAACGCTGACCCTGTTACCATACTTGGAATAAATAAGTTTACCCTTGAAATGTGCCCTTCAATCGATTGACGTGGTGTTTTCAAGCTGCATATCCGTTATCTAATTCAATCGGAACTAATTCCTTACGTGTCGAAGCACTTGCTGCTTGCTGAGCTGAGGATCATTTCCAACATACTCCCCACCCGTGAACAGTCCCAAACCAGTAACGCCAGTAATCGGCCAAAGCAATGCTTCAACAGTTTCATATTGCGTTCATGTGGATCCGATAGAAGCAAAACAACTGCATGCAATAGTATCGAATAGAAAAAACAACAGCATGGATAGACTGATTGTGTCTGCAGTTGGAGCGGTCATCGTCGACCAGCAAAGGTTAACAACATAAAATTTACATCACACTTAGTAACGTATTGTAAATAAAAACAAAATCGGGACCAACAGTAAATAGTTCAGAACTAGATGATGCACGGTAAAGAGTGAGCGGAAAAGCACCAGCCTTTCGATTCTATGAGATATTTTCGATTCACGCATTAGAGTTTGTTTTTAATTGGATCAACCGTTAGCGTCATTGGAAGACAGTTTCGAAAAAAAATTGTAACGTTTTTAATTATGAACAGTTTATCGAAAAGTGACAGACCCTCGTGACGCATATGGTGAACATCGATTGATATTTCAGACTATCATATTTCTTTATCTTTGTTTCGAGCTCCTTCACTGGTCCCGTAGGTGTGATTTTCATTTTCGTCATGCAGATACTGTCCCCCGCCTACATATATTTTCATCTAGGAAAAAAAATCAAACCTTGTACTGAATCGACAAAAAAAGAACAGAGAAACCTTTTTTTAGGGTGATATATTTATTGCGATTAGATAGATTGGAACAATCAAACGATGTGATCTCAGACAAATCAAGTGAGGTCTAATAAGCCACATGTTGGAATCTTAGAGTTCGTGTTCCGGAATTACAGTACGATTAGTGTGAAAATTCCAATTTCATATTACTACTTACTAACTTTTCTCAGAGATGGCGGGACCGATTTTTACAATATTAAAATGAATGAAACCGTTTTTTACAATATTTAAATGAATAAAACCGATTTTTAGAATATACAAATGACTGCACAAAACTTCTGAATTTTATCTGAATCTGACTTCCGGTCCCGGAATTAGAGGATAAAGAGTGTTAAATATATCAAGCAATTTTACAGGCCGGACGTACCCATTCCAGCTATACCAGACCCCGGCTTCCTGTTCCGCAAGCATCGGAAATAGTGGTCACAAACTCAAAAATGGAACGAACTCACTTTTCTTAGTGATGCCCAGTGGTTGAAAAGCCCAATGTTGCGTTTTTAATTGATGACTGATTAAAAACGTGGTTTTCGAGTAACAGTATCTTCACCAAACTTACTCAGAATGATAGGCGCCATCTTTTGAAAATTTTCTTTATGTGATTAATCCCCCTAAAAATGAGATAAAAATATTAGTTTAGCTCAGGGTCAATATAGAGGCAAAGTGTGAATTTGGGCTTTTGAACCACTGTGCTTGGGCTTTTGAACCACTGGCTTGAGCGATTTAAACAAACTTAGGATCAAATGAAAGGTCTCATGATTGCTTACATACCTCCCGAATTCATTCAAGGTGATAAGTCTCCATAATTTCAAACTATCTTAGAAAGCGCATGCGGTGGTACGGCAGAAGAAAACACAACACCGCCTCTAACACGACACAGACACGAACGTCTGTTACTGGTGTGTGATTTTAGTTGAATGCGTGTAAGTGTAATAAATAACCTTTACAGGGTTGTTACGAAAAATTTCAAAATCAAAACGTGCGAAGTCGAAAACTAAAACGCGTTAAGTTGAAAAGTAAAACGCGCGATGTTCGAGCGAAGCGTTAGACAACTATTTTTATGCAGGCGATACATTCCACAGAACTTGAAAATTGACTTAAATATAATTTAAAAATCTGCGAATAAGTCCGCATACATTGTCAGTCGGTGTTGAACAGTCGTTCGCACCGCATGAGAATAGCTCTTGGCTGCTGGAAATTTTTTCTTGCAACCTAAAGTTTCATTGATTCAAGGCTTCAGTCTTTTTCAAGGCTACCTCAATCAATAACAGTCTTTCTAAAGACACTTAGTCAGCCTTTCTCAAGGCTATACAAAGGTTTAATAGCAAAAATATCTGATTTCCAGTTTCCTATTTATTTGATCAAAACGATTTAAAATCATTTAACTGATCGTACTCTTCAGGCTAGCTATCAGAATTGTAAATCTGAATTACTACCCCATTCGAGCAGGTGTTCCGCAGGGTTCGAGCGTAGCTCCAATCTTGTATATTTTCACTTCTGATCTTCCAAATCTACCCGTTGGTTGTCAGAAATAGCTATTTTGTGACGACACAAGTCTGCTAGCCACAGGTAGACATCTAAGAGTGATCTGCAGTCTCCTACAAAGAAGCTTAAATATTTCCAGTCAAAATGGAAAATTAACCCAAATGCAGCAAAAACGCAATTAATTATCTTTCCTCATAAGCCAAGAGCTTCTTTTCTTAAACCAAACAATAATCACATTCCCAAATTCAATGGTTTAGAATTGACATGGTCTATTCAAGCAAAATACTTAGGTTTAATGTATGACGAAAAACTCACTTTCAAGGATCACATTGAAGGAATCCAGACAAAGTGTAATAAATATAATAAATGTTTATATCCTCTTATGAACAGAAATTCTAAGCTCTGTCCAAAAAACAAATTATGAATTTATAAACAAATTTTCAGACCAGCCATCCTTTATGCAGTACGAATTTGGTCAAGTTGCTGTTCCACCAGGAAGAAAACGCTTTATTCTAAAAAATTCTGAAAATGATTTTGAAGCGTCCTTCCTGGTTTAGTACAAAAGATTTACACAGACTCATAAAAATAATGAACCATTAGATGTAATGTCACATAATATTATTAGCAAATTCCGACAAAAATCGATACAATCTTCAATTGAATCGATTCGCTCTCTGTGTTAGTTAGTAAGTTAGTATATAAGTTCCTTTTCCCCATTACATAATACAAGTAGGTTTACAATTTTCCCTACACAAAAATCACAGAATCTCGGAAAGATTGACTCTTTTTAATTTCAGTTTGAACTATTTATCGCCTCCTGATTAGCTTTTGTTTTCTGAGACAATGTCTTTCTTTTCCTCCTCATCTTTTATTCTTTTATATGGAGCAGGGAAAAGCCCACTAGAGTTGGTTTCTGTCAAACTTGCAGGCAAAAACTTCCTCATCTTTTGCATCAACAGATTTCAATCATCCAAATTGTACAATTCTTTAAATTTAGTGCTTCTGTAGTAACTAAATCTAATGAGACAATAACATGAGGAACGATTTCTTGATAACATTACGTGATAAATGAAAGTCGAAAAAATTGAAACATTTGTTAAATATGCGGCACATGCTAGCAATGGACTCGTTATATTCATATTAGTTCTAACATAGGGAATCCGAGGAAAAAAATAAGATCGACGATTACGACGTCGAATGTCTAACAATTGCAATAGCTCGGAGCAATCGATTAGCGACTGAAGTAGGTTTGCCACAAAACTAGCCTTACAAACATCGCGACGGACAAATAATAATCAGTTTGCAGCGGTTATGATAACTCGGTAAGTTTAAAGGCTGTCTCCATTTTTAGTAACGCTGAAAATAAGTACTAATAGCTTAGAGGCTTTGGAGATAGTAAGCTCTATGTGCTCTTTAAAATTTACCTTGGATTCCAGAAAAACTCCAAGATCCTTAACAGACGATGCACGTTCGAGAACAGTTTGTGGAATATTATAGTCGAACTTTAATACAGACATTTTCCTACTAAAAGATATGGTCGAGCATTTAGTGGCATTCGAAACCTTTTTGAAATATGAAATATGAAAGTCATCGGTGAACGATAGTTTCATAAGCTTGATCGAAAAATTTAGATCGATGAGATACAATAAAATTATAAACGGTCCAAGGTGACTTTCTTGAGGAACTCCAGAGGTAACAGCAAATGGTGAGGTTGTACAGGCTCCTATTTTCACTATCATTTCATTACCAGTTAAATATGGTCGGAGCGAATTCGAAAATGATCCCTTTAATCCCAGCCTACTTGATCGTTATGTGATAATTGGTTTTGTTTTAAGAAATAAACGTATTTATGGAAAAAAATTGGTTTTGTCGAACGCAGCAGCAAAATCGGTGTATATAGGCTACTTGTAGTTGTGCTTGTAAATAACGTATGATGCAGGAAGTGTAGTTTACTAAATTTGGGGAAGTTGAAGGCTTTGGCATAGATCCATGCTGAGTTTCAGATATTCCGGGTAGATGTAAATGGCAAATAAAGATCAAAATAATAACAAATTTTACCATCATATCTTGTTTTGAGGTTTTTGTGCTATCATAGCGATACTTGATATTTTCTTGATATTTCATCTAGAGAATCAAGAAATTGTGCAATATCTATTTAGCATCTTAATTAGTTATTATATCTTATTTCGTTATTGATGAATTATTCCAATTTTATTAAGTACAATTGATCCAGTAGTTCTATCTTCAAATAAAATACAATTGAATAAACTGCATCAGAATCAGACAAGAGAAATTCTTATTATATTATTTTATTCGGAATGCTAGAATATAAAATAACTGAAAAATTCTTCTTCTCGAAATATTTTGTTTTTGGTTTGATATTACAATGACAAAAATTTATATTTTGTTGACGTTTTCTCATGAAGACTTTGTTATGAATTTTGATATTTTAACTTTTATATCAAACTTAATAATGGTAATTTCTACCATTGAGATGTTCGGTTTTAATAATAAAATTTATAATTGGTTTGCAAATCACTTCTACCCGGCATGTAGTCAGAGGATCTATGCGTTCTAAATCCCAGAACTATAATTTCAAACAGCTTCGATACAGTGCAAAAAGCAGCAATTCCACGGTAGTTGGACACTATACCCTTGTTAACAGAGGATTTCTTCCAAATTGCAGGATAAAATTCAGGACGCAAAGAACAATTGAAAATGTTGGATAGTGGAACCAACAAATTATTAGAACACTTTCTTATCACCACGAATGAAATCCCAGAACTTCTTCGTTTCTTTTTTTGTCCAACTTCGCTTCGTAAGCCTGACGTGCAAATTTTGCTTTAGGAATGCGATTTTTATCATACACAGAATAGCATTCCATTTATTACGTTTATTACTTACTTTATTTAATGTGTTTATTATTTACATTATTCAATGTGTTTTCACTGAGGCGATATCTTCCATCAGATATCAATATCCTTGAGCGCGAAAATATTCTTTCGATTTCAGCATTGAAATGGGAGAAGGCAATCACATATATCGAAAAGTTTTTGTAATTCCTGGTAACAGCTTTGTTAAAGTAGCAATTTGTACCACTCGAGATCGAAGAGCATAAAATCGAAATTTT
This sequence comes from Malaya genurostris, assembly GCF_030247185.1. Lineage (NCBI taxonomy): Eukaryota > Metazoa > Arthropoda > Insecta > Diptera > Culicidae > Malaya > Malaya genurostris. The sequence continues at coordinate 107,616,044 of NC_080572.1, forward strand.
GTTCACACATTTGCTTGAAATGTCTTATAGGAAATTTTGGTTTTATCAGGGTAAAAAATGAACCAATTCGGCCAGCTCGACCAATTGCTGAAACATTCACCTATCTTTTAATCTTCAGGGTTTCATAAAACTCACAGGCTTCAAAAATTCGTAAAGAACTTTTTTTCGAACAAATGATTTACAAATGTGGAATGATGTTTTTTTTTTAAATTCGCGCGAAATCAGCTCCGTAGCATCAAAATCTTAGCAGGAACCGCACTAAATCTGCGAAAACTGCGAAAACCGCAAAATCCGCGCGACCGTAACAATTCTGCCTTTATTTTGAGTAGTCATCATTCTTAATTCAATAAAATGGAAATGTATCAGTTATTTGACGTCCAGATATTAAATGACTCAGACTTTACTTGAAGAGGCGAATAATCAAAGATGTGTAATAAAGTCGGATCAAATGGGAATAAAATTGAGCTGAGTTAAGACCTGAATTTGTTTGGATTTAAATTTGGAACAAAAATGTAGGAATATAATTTTGCGTAAGCTGAAGAATATTCCATCAAAATTTGGAAATATATTTGTTTTCTTGCATGAATACCAGGAAACCTTGCTGAGTTGGAAAAGAGAACTAACAAGAGCATCTAAAGGTAAACTAAAACACAAAATAGGCTAGAGAATCACAACGAAATATTGCACCAGTATATTCACACTTCCAATTTACATTTTATATTTTTTTATATTCTCGATTTCAGCTATAGAAAGAAACAATAAAGAATATACCTGCCAACAGCGATCCAAGACAACCAACAAAAACAAAAAGTAGTGTCGAGCCATGTTGACGAAGAAGGTCGCCAACGGGTCGTAGTCAGAGCAGATGTTTTGCCGAAGCGGCTGACGTTTTAAAATTTCACAACAACACAGCGCAATCTGATGGTAACCGAAGTACCGGTCTTGTGCTGTATGGCATCGTGCCAAATTTGGGCAACACTGACACACATCAACACAAATTCAATACTGGCTGCAAAGCCTTAGGGCCCAGTGCCCAAAAACGATAAACTCACACGATATCCAATCGTGAGTGTATTTGGAAAGCGAAGTTAGATTTGTTTCCGTGATTTATTTGGTAGAACCAAGTTTGCCCGACCATACTTAAGTTAAGCGGTATAAGTGACACATGACAACTAATAGTTTTGAACGGCATACTTAGTACCACCAAATTTTAGAATCGAATAAAACAAATCGATTTAGAAACCGGTTGTAATTCAATTCTATAAAAATTGAGTAAATAGTAGCAAGTTTTTAAAGATCATCATTTTTTTATTCTATTTCTCAATCAAAGATTTCTAAGCATATTTCCCTAAAACACGTAGGAAATTCAATAACATTGAGTAAATAGACTTCGCAGCCGATTCATAATTTACAGGACAGTTTCTTGGTTAGTAACAGTAGCGTGACACTAAGTATCGGAGCTCGATTATTTGAAAACTTTTAGCTTATTTGCTTTTCACACAGTTTTGATAGGCGAATACATTACTTGGCATGATTTCATAATTCGGCGCTCCTTGCAATCAAAGCAAACAGAAAAAAAAATGTTTCGATCAGACCGTTTTTGCATGATTACAATCCATCACTCCCACACTTTCTGCTCTGGTCAACCACCGCAAAACCCCATCATGATGATAATGATGTGAGGTAGGTAGAAGATTCCTACTGGAAGCCATCTAAAGGCCGAACGGAACGCGTGGGCCGCAGAAACCATGGGATTGTTTTGTCTAAAAACACGGGTGGAGACACGAAGGACCGGTTTGTAATGGGAACCGATGGGACAAGGTCTCGGTGATGATGCTGTTGGTAGTAACTTTACCTGACACAGCTGCAGTGGTGCAACAGTCAGAGCGAGTCATTACACTTCGTAGGTGTTGGGTTTCCATGCGTATGTGAATATAGAATAAGGTGGATTAGGTGGTTTGAATTTTTATCGTTCAATCTAGATGTACGGTTATAGGTTTTAAGTTCAGGGTTGACCAAACTGGTTTGCTTGGAATTAGGAATCGTGCACTTGATAGTATTTTTCGATTTTGAAATTCTAACCTTGGCGTTGTTTGTTTTTGGCCAGAAATCATTTTACTATGGGACGCCTTTTGAAAATTTACATGATAGAGTGATAGCGTATCAATATAATAAGTTTAAGAGGTAAAAGGTTTCTACCCCCTAATTTATGCTAGATGCATACAACCTTTTTTTTAAATATTACGTTTCGTCTTAGACTCATCAGTGCGTAGCAGTTTATTTTCAACTGCTACCTCCGACCTCACGGTTCAACATAAACCGCTAGGCAGACGTAATGTTGATGCTATTACAAAAAATGGTTATGTGCACTTAGCACAAATTAGGGGGTGAAAACCTAATTCAATTGGTTTAGTTCCAGAGCTCAGTTCCAGAATATAGGTTCCTGAATATAGTTACAGTTCCACATACAGAATCCAGTTCATGAATTCAGTTTCAAATGGAGGAGGAATATTCTACTGTTCCTGCGTTGTACATTCGAGGGAAATGAGATCAATATTGTAGAGCATCGACGTGACTTAAAAATTCGAGATTTTCTGCCGTTCATAATTGAAATTCGACATTTTGCTTACGGCGTAAGAAATTCACGCAGTGATCGCTCTGAAATGAGGGAATATTACGGCGGGATTTATTTTGTGCGCCGTTCGCAGTGTGAGTCTCGATTCAAATACGGACAATTACATCAGCATTCAGCTGTTGTTCGTTTGCATTGAAACCAAAAATATCGAAATAGTGAACAATGATAGAAAAAATCTTCAAATCAGTCTATTAATGATTACAAATTAGCTATTCGCCTGTTGAAATATATGAATTTTGATGAACAGTTCAATAAAACCAACATTCAACTACTTTGCGTTATGCAAATTTTTATATAAAAACGTGGTTAATCCACCTAGCAGTGAGATGATACCTTTTTTTTATCAATTCGCATGTGTTTTTTGCATGAATATTCTTCGGTGTTTAAGTTTTCATTACATTATTTTAATGACCGTCGTTTTAAGCGACAATTTGAGATTTTAATCACTCATTACTCTGTAATGTCGAAACTGCAAATCGGATCGAATTTAAATCTAGAAGTGTGATAATCGATTAAAGATGCCATGATATGTAAGTTCCACTTTAGAGTTTACGGTAATTTAAGGTACTTCCAGAGCCGGTATTCAGGAACCAGCATAACCCAAACCGATTCGTATGGCTATATGACGAATAAATAACAACAGTTTTGAGTCCAACTTTGGAGCTTTTGGGATTGTCATCTTCTATATCGGTTTGAATTTGAAAAGTTCATCATCATGTAATTCGAGAACCGGAAGTCATAATTGGATAAAATAATTAATTTTTGTGTGTATGTATAAAATTCATTAATTTTGTATATAAGTTTATTTTAATTTGAATTTTTGTTTCTGAAATTTGATCAGGCTTATTTTGAGAAAACGATTGAGCTTTGAGAAACGATTTTATTCTGGAACCGGAATTCTAAAATCGGTATGGCCGAATTTTGATAAATTTACCTGAGTAGCTGTATAGTTTACATTTGCTTCAAAATATTCGAAAATCAGTGAAGACATCTTTGAGAAATCATAGCACGAATTAAATTTTTAGGTTCCTTCTGAATCGTCAACTGAATACCACTAAAACTGAAAAAAGTTAATTTTTTTTATCGACTATCCAAATCTGCTAACCCGATAAACCTGATTAATATATATGGAATACACATTTTTATACCAATCACCCTGTATCTCCGAAACCGGAAGTTGGATCTGACTGAAGAGCAAGATATTTTATAGAATCTTGAAACTTTTCATTTGAATCTTAGATGATTCTTAGATTTCATTTGAATCTTAGATCGGTTCAGACATCTACGAGAAGAATGAGTTACACAATTTTGATTTCGTTTCACATATCATCCTGTAATTCCGGAACCAGAGGTCAGAACCAAACATAATTCAGGAACTTTCTTTGGGAGCATACGAATTTTCGTATGAATCTGAATTTGTAGAAAAGAAATTTTCCGAGAAAATTGAGTGGAATTATTTGGGCACACGCATTTGCTGGTCTCGACAAACTGATTCAAATGGTATATGGATGTTATGTTCTTCCAGCATTTATTGCTGTAAGTAGTTTAAATCAATATAATTATGGAATTACTTTCAACTCGAAAATGCTGATATCATCTGGTTTACATATGTCATATTCGAACGATTATGTTGCCAAAAAAGAGCCGTACTAAAATCGGTCCGAAGCTAAATGTCATGAAAAAGGATGCTGTACACAGTCTTTTTGGTACTTAGATACAATTGTATGTAACAGTATAAAAAATCGTGTTTTCCGTTGCTCCCAAGCATTTCTTTGTCATACAGCGCTCAACACTCCTACTGCCGGAATAGGGGGAAAAGTCGGTTACACAAAAATTTCGATATCTCCGTTAAAAATGGACGGATTTTAACAATCTATGGCTTGTTAGATAGCTATTACCGTGCGGAATCTAAGTCTGAAAACATATTCTGTTTTCAAGGTCAATTGTGACAGATACTGTCAAAAAACTGAAAATTTTGACATAAAACTTTGTATAACTCAAAAAGTAAACATCCGATCTCAAAACCATTCAATAGCGTTTTGGGTGACGGGGAGACCATTCATTTGCGACTAGTTTGATCAAAATCGGTCCAGCCATCTCTGAGATCTCGACCTCTTAGTTGACAACACACATACAGACACATACAGACACACACACATACACACACACACACACACACACACATTTGCTCAGTACGTCGAGCTGAATCGATTGGTATATGACACTCGGCCCACCGGGCCTCAGAAAATTTTTCTAAAGTTTGAGCGAATTCTATATCTATTTTTTATATATATAAAAAAAGGTAAAAATAGAAATAGAATTCGCTCAAACTTTAGAAAAATTTTCTGAGGCCCGGTGGGCCGAGTGTCATATACCAATCGATTCAGCTCGACTTACTGAGCAAATGTGTGTGTGTGTGTGTGTGTGTGTGTGTGTGTGTGTGTGTGTGTGTGTGTGTGTGGGTTGTCAACAAAAAGGTCGAGATCTCAAAGATGGCTGGAGCGATTTTGATCAAACTAGTCACAAATGAAAAGTATTCCCGTCATCCTCAACGCTATTGCACGGTTTTGAGATCGGATGTTTCCTTTTTTAGTTATACGAAGTTTTATGTCAAAATTTTCAGTCATAATTGACCTTGAAAACAGAATATGTTTTTAGACTTGGATTCCGCACGGTAATATTTATCCATCAAGTCATAGATTGTTAATATCCGTCAATTTTTAATGAAGATATCGATATTTTTGTAAAGGCGACTTTCCGCCTTATTCCAGTAGTAGGAGTTTTGAGCGCTGTATGACAAAGCTATACTTGTGAGCAACGTTAAACACGATTTTTTATATTGTTACATGCAATTGTTTCTAAATACCAAAAAGGCTGTGTACAGCATCCTTTTTCATGACATTTTGCCTCGGACCGATTTTAGCACGGTTTGCTTTTGGCAACATAATCGTTCGAATATGGCAGATGTTAGTCTAGTTTGATGGCAAAGATGGCATTTTCGAGTTGAAAACAATTCCATAATTATATTGATTTAAACTACTGGCAGTAATGAATGCTGAATGAACATAACATCCATATACCATTCGAATCAGTTCGTCGAGATTAGCAAATGGTTGTGTGGAAAATAGTTTCACACAATTTTCTCGGAGATGACTCAACCATTTTCTAAAAACTCAGATTCATATGAAAAGTCGTTTTCTCCCAAACTAGGTTCCTGAATTTCATTTGGATCCGATTTCTGTTTCCGAAACAACAGAATATGTGAAACGAAATTAAAATAACGTAACTCATTTTTCTCGTAAATGGCTGAACCGATCTAAGATTCAAATGAAATCTAAGAACCATCTAAGATTCAAATGAAAGGTCTTAAGATTCTATAAAACATATTACTTTTCAGTCAAATCCAACTTCCGGTTTATTAGATACAGGGTGATTAGTACGAAAATCTCCATTTCACATTAACTAATCAGGTTTATCGGGTATGGCGGAATTTTTTCCCGGGTATCCGGAATGGCGTGCGAGTGGTACGTATGCAACTACGTAAAGCAATTCCATCTTACATCATTTGTGATCAAGACGGGATACATCCGTGTAAAACGCTGATTACGTATGAAAATCAACTGGTTACATGTCAGTTTTGTGAACAACCTGCACACTACGGCAAACCTTGCACTGAAACTGCGAAAATAAACAATGCTCCTGTTTCAAAAACACCTTCACCATCTAACCAACTACCAACTGGGAACAATTTACAAAGCGCATCTACAGCAACTATCAATGAACCCAAGACTACGATCAACAATGAAAACAAGGAAACGGAAACCACTCACAACTCCAACGATGTAGCAATGGATGATATGAGCCACGGACAAAGGGACCTCCAATCTTCGCTAGAAGAAAATGGAAGCTCCTCTTCCCCTAGAAGAAGGGTGACAACGAGATCCAACAATAAACAAATAATATTGTGTAACAAAAACATGGGTCAATCGGCCAGGTAAAGCTTATGTATACGCAAATTGGCCTGAATAAAAATTGTTTAAAAAATAAACAAATAAACTAATTCCAATTTCAGCGGAATTCAGTTTTCAATTCGGAAGGTACCCACAAATTTAATTCGCAATTTTTAATTTCATTTTCTCAAAGATGTCTGCACTGAGTTTCGAACACTTTGAATCAAATGTAAACTATACAGTTCCTCAGGTGAATTAAAGGAGCAAGACTCTTTACAAGCGTATGAGTAATGTCAACAACAATCTAACTTTGATAAACTGGTTGCACTGCATATATGAATACATAGATCTATGACATACGTACCAAATAAAATGTACGTAATACACAAATTACCAACACAAGTTAACTTGGTTTACTCTTGATCCTTAATTGATTTCGGCTACACCGTTTTGCGAATTCCGGTTCCAGCATCGCATCGTTTACAATCGATTTCTCGAAAAAGGCCAAATCGAATTGTTTAAAAAAAAAAAACAATTTTGTTTTTAAAAAAAAAACAAAAATTCAAATTAAAGGATTTATGGTCCCAAGCAAAATTAATGAATTTTATCTGATTCTGGAATTACTGGGTGATGAGTTTTTAAAATTCAAGCCGATATAGAAGATGACAATTCCAAAAAGGCTCAAAGTTGCACTCAAAACTATTGCCATTTCGTCATATTATTTTAGGTCAAACGAACCTTTTTTGGGTTTGCTGGTTCCTGAATACCGGCTCTGGAAGTACCGTAAATAACTGTAAACTCTGAACTGATTCAATCGATTGTCACACGTTTAGACTCATATTCGATCCGGTTTGCAGCTTCGATATTACAGGGTAATGAGTGAATAAAATCACAAATTGCCGCTTAAAACGACGGTCATTAAAATAATTTTTTTTCCATAAATACGTTTATTTCTTAAAGCAATTTATATAAGTTTTTCTTCGCCGTAGCATCACTTTTACATAAAATTCTTCGGAAATATTATTTGAACTAAACGATTTACTTCTATAAATTATAAAATAAGCTGTTATTTTCAGACATTTTGTTGATAATTTCATAAACTATTTCGAGTTTGTTTGTACCATCACAAAATTTCTATTCTAATTTAGCTATTGGAACTAAGTCTTAAAAGGGTCCTTTATTAAATTTAAACTCCAATTATCTTTATAAAATGATAAAGAAGTTTCTTGTATGGAAGGTCACGACAAGCAAAAACACATGATCAATATCCCGATAACCTTCTCCACAAGCACAATGATTAGTCTCGGAGAGCCCAATTCGAAGGGGATGTGCGTCTAACGTGTAGTGATTGGACATGAGTCTAGACATCATACGAATGAAATCCCTACTCACATCCAGTCCCCTGAACCATGCCTTAGTCGATATTTTCGGAATAATTGAGTGCATCCACCGACCCAGATCATCTCTATCCCAAGAAGCTTGCCAGCTGGAAAGTGTACTTTGGCGAGATGAGCTATATAATTCGTTGAAAGCAATCGGTCGCTCATAAATTTCACCCTCAATAGCACCACATTTGGCTAAAATATCGTCATTGCAAGGAATGGAGGAATCAGCGGGGACCCAGACTATAGTGATTAGATAATTATTGTTCAATATGTCGTTCAGGCAGTGTTTTATTTTGCCCATGAAAAACGTTTCATTCTTGCCAGTCATGTTTGACCGAATGGATTCAATTGCACTCAGACTATCTGTGAAGAGGAAATAATGGTTTGGAGAATCATTAGAATAATGTCATGAGAACTAAAACACCGAAGAATATTCATGCAAAAAACTCATGCGGATGGATAAAAAAGGTATCATCTCTCTGCTAGGTGGATTACGCACGTTTTTTATATATCCTTCGTGATATTTCCACGTAATATTCTTCGATATGCCATTGGTGTTGACTTTGACTTTGATATGCCGTTGACGGCTGTGTTGTCACAAAAAATCGCTAAAATATACCGTTTTTGTTCCAATAAAAATAGCTATTTAAAACTGGTCGAAATTTAATAGATCCGTTGTGTTGTTGTTCGCAGCCTAAAATTATTTGCCAAATCAGAAATTGTTTCAAATTGCTTCAATGTCGCAAATCGCAAAGGAAACTAGAATTGGTAATATGCCAAAAACATAAAAAACAACCCCTATTTCCGATGGAATCTATATTTGTCACAAGACCAATTTATGCTATGATAGTGTAGTAAGTTTTAATCCAGCTAAAACATATACAGCTTTGACGAATGGCATCATTCCTAATAACTTGCATAACAGGTCAGCAATGGTTTTTTTTTGCAATGACTGAGCGGAAACATATATTGGAGAAGCCAAATGAATAAAAAACTAACAGAAAAGATGAATTTTTGGAAAAAGATACGCTCAGAGACAGGAGTCGAACCTGCATTCTTATGCATTCCGAGCATACGCGCTACCATTTCGCCACTCTGAATCTTGTTTTAGTCACTCTAAAACGCCAGTCAGACACAGTAGCACGTACATCGAACATGGTCTACATCCTGGCCGTCACCTGACCGATACCTTATATCCAAACATCTTCTCTGTCCATCAAACACTAGTCTCTCGCTTTATACCTATTTCTCGATTCTTCTTTAATGGTGCCAGTCGCTGGACATCGTCAGCGACAGACCCCTATATGAGGTAGTATTGATTGCCTGCCCTTTCCTACCAGAAGCAGATTGTTACGGAAAATCAAACCGCAATTGTTTTTAACGGTCAGCAATATTGCGCAAAATTAAAACAGAATAATTCCAATCACAATTTCGAAACCCAATTTTGGAAACATCTTGTAATACTCTTGTCGACGACACAAGCTAATTGAATTGATTAGATTCAGCTGAATGATCGTCCATTCGTTTCAATTATCCCCATGTAATTTTGTCGGAAAAACTAGGTATTATCTCGGCACCCAAGCTAAGCGAAATTATTTATTCTTTTGCTAAACCTAACATCTCTTCTCCTTCCATTCAGTTCACTTTTCCTATCTGATTCATCCTGCTCACAAGCGACTATTTTTGGATGCGATTAATTACATGGTACTATAAAAGGCGTTTTCAGACCGAGTACCGAATCTCGCACCAACACGACACTAATTGGTTCATATGCGTGACAGTTGCTGGTTCTACCTGTCGATTGACTGAAGTGATTCGACGAAAACGTAAGTTGCACTTCGAAACCCCAATCCTACCTACCTACGTTAGTTAGTATGTAGCATTATGGGAAGGGGGAAAACACACTGTGTGTATGGTCTGGTTAGCGAACCAAACGGGTCCGATCGAACTCACCCAGAATGGCAGGTGACCGGCTTTGCGTTATGTTTCGACGTGGGATTATATATGGACTAGATTAGCTTGGGATCGGGTGTTAGTTAGAGGAGAACTATTCGTTTGCACGTTCTTCATTCAGTCGCTGAAGAAGGGTTTCGGGCTCAGGAGGGCAACAGGTGTAAGACCTCCCCAGTACCTATATAGGTGGCAAAACTGAGAGGGTATTTGTTACTTTTTTGTCCTTCTTTAATCCGTAGTAGTGTCGAGCTGTACCAGTGCAGAGAACAGATTTTTTTAAACTGGAGTAGTTTTTAAAGTACCTTTTTCATAGTAGAGAATACCAGAGTAGAGACAAACCTAAATATATTTGCGAATGAAACGAAATATTACCGAAAGCATAAAACACTTCGAATTGTTGATTGCGTTGCGTTAGTTCAGTTTATTTAGTAGACTGCCAACTACTGACTCTCATTCCTTCAGAGGCTACTCGAGAAACATTGTTTGAAAATAATTATTTTTCCACTTCATATCGTGATTCAGAGAACACGTCAGTATTGGTAATGCAAGTTAGTTTCGAAATCACGATATTATTATTGTGGAAGATTGGTAAAACGAGTTTTAATCAAAGTACTTCTCATCGCTTCCTACAACTTTTGTCCACCGTTCTGGTAATTTTATGAATTTACCCACTCAAAAAAAATCAAAGGATGGGGTTGTTCGATCGGTCAACTTAAGACTACACAACTATTATCAAAATCATTATTAATTTTTGTTTCTAATATCTAATTGTTTCGACGACTGTGGGATACTCAAAAAGATAAATTTCAAATGTAAGAAATAATTAAACGCACGATATGTCGTACAAAAGAAAGTGAAATGAAACAATATTGTGAAAATAAACTTGGAGTATGTAACCCCAGAGACATATGTAATCCCAGAGACAGAGATTAACGTACATATATAAGACGCGTAAATTGAGGTTTTGGTGTATAACACCGAAAGAAGAAGAAAACACAAAACGAATGATGTGTGCTTTGTTCTATTTCATACATGATATGAAGGAATGGTTACGGATGCCTGTTACTGGTGTGTGATATTAGTAAAAGAGAGTGTTGCGGTTGATAAAAATTTTAGCTATTCTATGGTAAGTACGACCGAAAGAATAAACGAATGTCATTGAATTCAAATGTATTTGAAAAAAATATGCAATTTTCAGAGCCGGTAGTGCAGTAATACCGTTCCAGTTCCGGTTTCGGAAGAATTGGAAATGGTGATCGCTTTCCTTCAAGATGGCAAAATTTCACAGTAGCTTTAAAGATAATATGAGCTTCAATTCAAATCAATATTTGTGAACGTCGGTTGAAGAATCGGAGAGAAATCGAAGTGTATTCTATTTTTGGAGTTTTTCTTCACCACTTTCTGTGCTTCCGGAACAGGAAAAGGGGGGACCAGTAGTGCCAAATTAAATTGCTATGCACACAAACTAACAAGCTCAGACAGTTTTATCGGATTTGTACCTGTTTTTGGCCATCGTTCGTGAAAAAATACTAATGAAATTGGTAATTTTCCACTTAACACGCTTTAGTTCCGGAACCGGAAGTCGGATCCGGATGAAATGTTCTAGAAATTTTAAGGAAACTATAAAATCTTTTATTTAAATCTTAGTGTGTGAAAATCGGTTGAACCGTTTTAGGAAAAATTGAGTGTACACCTTTTCTCTAATTTTCACATATTACCATGTAACTCCGGAACTGAAAGTTGGATCTAAATGAAATTCAATAGCAGGCTATGGCACTATTAGGCCTTTCATTTTAATCTAAGTTTGTAAAATTCATAGAAAAATGGGTTTGACCGTTTAAGATTTGTTGTATTGAAAAGGACCATTCGGTTTTAAAAGATTGCGTTTGTATTTTATTCTCTCTGTGACACTTAACGTGCTCCGCAATTGACATGGCGGGCCTCGACGAATCATGCGAACTTTCGTTATCGCGCTTCCTTTTGGCTTTGCTGCGTCGTATTTTGACTGCTTGTATTGAGACCTGTTCACCAATCTTTTACAAAGATAAAACTAAACGATTGGCTACATACAATTTTTTATCTTCAAAATAACTACTTCAAACTCCGTCCATATTAGGTTTTCAAAACTAAAACATTTAGAAAGTTGCTTCTTGAAAGATTTTCTATATGAAACTGTCATAATGTCATTTGAAATTTATTTATAGTTCCTAAAGGTGCCATATTGTGAAATTTCCTCCCATATTAAACACTGCTCGGTGCATTTTTTTGAACTCAAAGCAACTGAATGTTGGTTTTATTTGCATTCGTTTAATGCGCAGTCTGCACTGCGAACGGTTCATTATATTTTTTTCTAAACGGATTATTTTTACTTCCGATTTGCATATTTTAAAGAAGAATAATTTGAATGGTCCTTTAGGGAGCCTTTAGAATGGCCGATTAATTGATTTGTTTGCGTCGCTCACATTTCAGTGTATTTTTCTCGAATGCGAACGACCAGCAGCTGGATGATGACGCAATCGCTCATATATTTCAATATTTCGTTTATCTCAATATTTCAGTCAAAGAAACAATCAAAATGCTGTACGGGATTCATTGCTGGTATTCAGAAGGATCAAATTGTAAAATTCTCTACAACATTAAACACTGTTCGGAATATTTTTCTCGAACGCGATGCAACAAAATGATAGCTAACGTTCGTTTGGTGCAAATTTCGCATAGCGAAAAGTGCAGAAAGCTAATCGAATTATTCAAGAATTTTACTAAACTAATGATTTTTACCTTCGATTTGCAAAGAAGCAATCTTAATAGTTCTTTAGATAACATTTAGAGCCATTAGAACGGCTGATTTGGAATAATTAATTGGATTAATTCCGTTGCACTTTCGTGTCGCGAAGTTTTGAAAATGTACGTAGGTGAGCATAATAAAGAAAGACGTAGTCCTACGTCAAAAAGTGTCGGTCCTTCGCTTCCTTTCAAAAGCATGTTCGCAATAATGAAATAAATGTAAAACCAAATTAAAAATGTTTCTTCTGACATACTACATGTAACGAGAAGTCCCGAGCCTAGAGCGATTGACCCGTCGGTCCTCCAAACTTTTTGATGCACTTTGAAAAAAAATGTAGGCCTTCATAATAGGCTTCCGTTTCTGCAATGACCTCAGCATTCGACGAAAATTTCTTTCCTTGGGGAAAGCTTTTCAGGTTTGGAAATAGATAATAGTCGCTGGGGTCAGGTCTGAAGAATCCGGGGGATGGTGGACCAATCCATACTGCAAATTATTCAATTTCACCGTTGCTTTTATGCAATGACACGAAACTCGTATTTTTCCATAGCTTGATGAAAACTAGAACTCGTCTGACAAGATTTTGGTATTGAGCCATCTAGAGGCTTGTTATCACCAAAAATATGCACGGCTCGAAACTATTCACGTTTTTTCTGTGAGAGACCCGGGGCATAAGATCATTTTCATTCAAAACTTTTTTTAGATCAAACTAACAGAAAAATAAATGACGTTTAATGCCTATGCTATGCTATTTTAACTATCGTGTAAAACAAAGCAAAACATCGCATTCATTCAACATGATTTAGATTTGGCGGAATTTGGCATGGATTTTTCTAATTGTATAGAAAGCGTAAACGTAAAGTCTGTCCACGTTAAACTTCGAACGCCAAAATTATAGTTAATTAGTTAGTTAGTTAGTTAGTGGCACTTCTGTAGTATAAGTGTAAATGTAAATAGAATAAACTTTACGTTTGTTCAGCGGTTTATGTTGAACCGTTAGGTGGCATTAGCAGTTCAACATAAACTGCTGTCGCACTGATGAGCTGAAAGCGAAACGTAAAATCAGTGGTGTCTCGTCCTCATGTGCACTTCGTACATTGCACAACCGGTCAAATTGAAGGAATTCACTGCATCCCCATCCGCATTCAATTATTTTTTAGATTCTCAATTTATTCGATG